>NW_024342538.1:1215220-1259747 GCF_902729225.1 Pteropus medius
CATATAGTCTACGAAGGAAGACAACCACTTTCCGTGTATTTTATATGCACTTCTTACTGCCTATAGAATCCAAATCATTTAAATATCCTCACATGCCCATGTTTCAAAGAGTAAATGAAACACTAGCAATCACTGCATCGTCTTTACATAAATACTTTGTGATGATAGTTAAGCTCATTATATTTGAGTATTTAATTTCGCCAATATACAACTAAATACTCAAAATACTGTAGTCAAGTCTACCAAGACTCTTAAAAATCTACCAAACTATCACTCAGAAAACATTACAAAGTTTCCAGTCAGCAGCATAACAGCCTTTAGGGGATTTTCCAGTATTACTTTGGACATCTTCTTAGTATGGTAGAAAATAATCACATAGCTTATCAATAGCCAAGTCAAATTCCACTTGCTTTTCACTATTTGAAGTTGAAAATTCACCTGTCAACATGGTCTTTCTTAACCTACATAGATAATCACTGTCAATATTATGTGTTGGCAGAATTCTCATAATTTATAAGATGAGACTTTGAATTTTAGACCTTAAACTTGTAAGTTACTTATTTTTTTTATTCGTTTTTGCTTTTAAAAAATAAAGGCAAACCCCAAATTTCATTTGTTTAGCAGAAGTGATATCTGTTATTCTTGGCCTAAATAGCCAATGCAGGCTGCCCTGGAAAACTTTTTCTAGATCTCTTTAGTCAGTGAATAATGGCTAATATATCGGCTATGGTTTAAATGATATGTAGCCCATATCATACTTGTTGGTTCCTGGAGACCTACAAACAATTAGTACATAGCTTCTTTTTAGATGTATTGATCGTCTGAGAATAGACATCACAGACCTCTTTAAAGATTCAAAATTTTTGATTTAATATATCTTATAAACTGTGGCAGAAATAAACACTTTGGTTTAATATCTATATGTTATTTAATACAGTATATGTTTGTTTCCTCTGTGGGAACTTCTTGATTCCTTTCTTACAATAAACCTGCTTTTTTCCCCCTCATATAAAGTTGCAAAACACAACGTGAACAATGTTAGCTCTTTATAAATCAACCAACTTTAGCCTCTCCATTTTTCACTTTTACCTATTTCCTGAGAGTCTGCTCCTGCCCTTGAAAATTCTGAACACTTGCAAGTCCTTGATGGTATAAAGGTTTTTATTTGACCAGGCATTAAGGGAGTACCTGTAATACCTTCTACACTAAAATAAAATCCATACAATGTCATCCCAAATGCCTCTTGCAAAAGCATTACCCTGGTCCTTAAAGTAACACCTACACTGACTTTTTCATGCACTTAAAAGGAAAATAAAATTATGCAGTTTCTGTTCCACTAAAAATAATAAATAATACAACTTAAAAATAAATATATAGATAAAGATCACTCATGGTGTATTAACAATATTTTTTTCTTACTAAACCCAACATGGAAAATACAGTTTGGGTCATATCACATTATTAGGACCTGGGGGGGTCTACATTTTCCTTAGTCTGTAGTCAATATCTCTAATTGCTAGTAGGAGACATCTACTTGAATATTTCTCCTTTCAATTCAGATCAAATCTCTGTTCTTCGTCTTCCCAGAAAATCCGTCTTCCTTTACTACCTTTCTATGCGAATCACTGTCATCTCCAATCTTTCATTAGTCACAGTACCAAACCTTGGAACATTTTCTGAATCTTTGTCCACCTCATCTTCTGCAAACTTTTGTTCCCTTGGAAATCCTTCTGCCTTTTATATCTGTTCATTGCTACCATCCTGATCTGAATCCTTGTCATCTCATACTTGGACAATTACAACAGATGCTTTCTGACTTTAGAAACTCTCAAGCTCCTTTTGCTCCAATTCATATTACACTTTGCTGCCAGAAGAACTTGCCTAAAACATAAATCTCACTACACGCCTTTCTATTCGAAATGTTCAGTGGTTATTTAATGACCTATTTGATGTGTCTCAAATAATATGACATCTTCTTGAACTTCTTTAGGCTCTTATTCAAAGTTTTGCATGTTCTTGCCTGACCTTGCCAATGTTCTGTACTCTCATCCTCCTATTCCATGAGAGGGACCCAGTTCTCCAGTCAAGGTAATTCTTCACTGTCCGCCAACAACATAATCACTCCTAGTGACAAGCTTTCCTTCAGCTGTGTTTCCTACTAGGCAGAGTTGCTTAAGGTGTCATCCAAAGGTCGCCTACATCAGAATCATCTTAAATGCTTGTAAATCACAAAGATTCCTGAGCCCACAACTCAGAACTAAGTTGGAGACTTAGAATCTGTATGTTTACAAGCTTCCTAGGTGATTCTAGTACAGGCTGAATTGTGAGCTCTTTCATGTCAGAGACATGTGGAATTTCACTCTTAGGCCCTTCTGTCTGTGGCATAGTGTCTGTGTTGACTTTAAACAAAGAAGGTCAGCCAGATATTTCTCCAGCAAATTGAGTTTATTTGGGTAAAACAAGAAATTGCAATCTGGCACATACAACTATGTCAGGTAATGTGTAAGTCAGCTAAAACAATGAAGAGGAGAGTCTTTCGCAGAGAGGAAGAGTAAGTTGGTAGGGCTATTACAAAGAGTTCTTCTTGTTGTTCTTTGTGATTGGTGTGGGCATGGAGCTCCCCCTTCTGGCCTCCCTACTTCATTTTAAATGACGTTTCTGTGTACTAATTTTTAAAAACACTTTCTCAGTTGATCAAGAGCTTTCTCTGAAGGCATTGCTGATTAATCACAGGTAAATTTTATCAAACATTGAAAGAGGAATTAACATCTATTCTTCTCAAACTATTCCAAAAAATTCAAGAGGCAGGAAGGATTGCAAACTTATTTTATGAGGCCAGCATTATCCTGATTCTAAAACCAGATAGACACTAAAAAAAAAAAAAAAAAAAAAAAGAAAATTATAGGCTGGTATCCCTCATGAATACATTAAAAAAGATCATACACCATGATTAAGTGGGATTTATACCTGGGATGCAAGGTTGGTTCAATATCTGCAAATCAATTAACGTGATCTACCACATAAACAAAATAAGGCTAAAAATCATATGATCATATCAATAGATGCAGAAAAGGCATTTGACAAAATCCAGCATACATTTATGATAAAAACTCTCAGCAAAGTGGGAATAGAGGGAACATACCTCAACATAATAAAACCATATATGACAAAATCCACAGCTAACATTGTACTCGATAGTGAAAAAATAAAAGCGTTTTCGTTGAGATCAGGAACAAGGCAAGGATGTTCACTTTCAACACTTTTATTCAACATAGTATTGGAAGTCCGAGCCATAGCAATCAGACAAGGAAAAGAAATACACGGCATCCAAATTGGAAAGGAAGAAGTAACATTGTCATTATTGGCAGATGACATCATACTGTATGTGGAAAAGGATTCCACCAAAAAAGATGTTAGAACTAATAAATGAATTCAGTAAAGTAGCAGGATACAAAATCAATATTCAGAAGTTTGTTGCATCTTTATACACCAATGATGAACTAGCAAAAAGAGAAATTAAGAAAACAATCCCATTTATAATTGCATCAAAAACAATAAAATGCCTAAGAATAAATTTAACCAAGAAGGTAAAAGACCTGTACTCAAAAAATTACAAGACATTGAAGGAGATACAAATAAATAAAAGCATGCACCATGCTCATGGATAGGAAGAATTAACATTGCTAAAACATTCATATTACCTAATGCAATCTATAGATTCAATGCAATTCCTATCAAAATACATTTAGTATATTTCAAATAACTAGAACGAATAATCCCAAAATTTATATGGAATCAAAAAAGACCCCCAAATAGTCACAGCAATCTTGAGAAATAAAAACAAAATTGGAGGTATCATGTTACCTGATATCAAACTATAATGCAAGGCTATAGTAATCAAAACAGTATGGTACTGCCATAAAAACAGACACAAATCAATGGAATAGAACAGAGAAACCAGAAATAAATCCATACCTGGATGGTCATTTAATCTATGACAAAGGAGACAAGATACGATGGGGTAAATAAAGTGTATTCAATAAATGGTGTTGGGAAAACTGGACAGATACATACAGAAAATGAAACTGGACCATGTTCTTATACCATGTGCAAGAATAAACTCAAAATAGATTAAAAACTTAAATATAAGATCTGAAATCATACAACTCCTAGAATAAAGCATAGGCAGCAAAGTCTCTGACATTACTTTTAGAAATATTTTTGTTGCTATATCTACCTGGGTAAGGGAAACAGACAAACGAAAAATCAACAAATGGGACTGCATCAAACTAAAAAGTTTTTGCACAGCAAAGAAAACCATTAAGAAAATGAAAAGACAACTTACCAATTGGAAGAAGATATTTGCCAATAATACATCCAATAAGGGGTTAATACTCAAAATTTATAAAAAACTCATGAACTTAACACTGAAAGAACAAACGATACAATCAAAAATTAAGCAGAGGACCTGATGAGACATTACTTCAAAGAGAACATACAGATGGCCAATAGACATACAAAAAGATGCTCAATGTCACTACTCATCAGATAAATACAAATTAAAACCACAGTGAGTTATCACCTCATACCTGTCAGAATGGCTGTCATCAACAAATCAAAAAATAACAAGTGTTGGCAAGGATGTGGAGAAAAGGAAGCCCTCGTACATTATTGGTAGAATTACAAATTGGTACAGACACTGTGGAAAACAGTATGGAAGTTCCTCAGAAACTTCAAAATGCAACTACATTATAAACGCAACAGCAATTCCACTTCTGGGTATTTCTCCAAAGAAATACAAAACACTAATTCAAAAAGATATATGCACCCTTATGTTTATTTCAGCATTATTTACAATAGTCAAGATATGGAAGCAACCTAAGCGTTCATCAATAGACAACTGAATAAAGAAGAGTTGATATATCTATCTATTGAGATAATATATATATATATATATATATATATATATATATACACATAATATATATTACATGATGTGTGCGTATATAATATGTACACACACATCATGCCAATATATATATTACATGATATGTATATTCAGCCATAAAACAGAATAAGATCTTACCATTTTCAACAACATGGATGGACCTAGAGGATATTATGCTAAGTGAAATATATCAGCCACAGAAAGACAAATACCATATGATTTCATTTATATGTGAAACCTATAAATCAAAAGAAATGGACGAACAAAACAAAACAAACTCATAGATACAGAGAACAACTGATGGTTCCCATATGGGAAGGGGGTTGCGGGGCTGGGTGAAAAGGATGAAAGGATTAAAAAGTATAAATTGGCAGTTGTAAAAATAGTTATGTGGTACCAAAAATTCAAAGAAGATTTAACACCTATTCTTCTCAAACTTTTCCAAAAATTGGAAGAAGAGGCAATATTTCCTAAGTCATTCTATGAGGCCAATATTACCCTGACACCAAACCCTGATAACACTCAAAAAAGAAAACTACAGATCAATATCTCTCATGAACACAAATGCAAAAATCCTAAATAAAATGCTAGTAAATCAAATACAACAACACATTAAAAAGATTATACACCATGATCAAGGGCACAGGGATAGTTTAGCATATGCAAATCAATTAACGTGATATAATATCTAAATAAAGGATAAAAGTCATATGATCATATCAATAGATGCAGAAAAAGCATTTGACAAGATACAACATCTATTTATGATTAAAACACTTAATAAAATGGGTATAGGAGAAAAGCCCCTCAACATAATAAAGACCATACATGACAAAGATAACATCATATTAAATGGTGAAAAACTAAAAACTTTCCCTCTAAGATCAGGAACGAGACAAGGTCGTTCGCTCTCATCACTATTATCCAATGTAGTATTGGAAATCCTAGCTAGAGCAAGAGAAGGAAATAAAAGGCATCCAAATAGGAAATGAAGAAGTCAAATTGCTACTTTTTGTAGATGACATGATTCTCTATATAGAAAACCCTAAAGACTCTACTAAAAAACTATTAGAAATAATAAATAAATACAGTAAAGTTTCAGGACCCAAGATCAATGTACAAAAATCCATAGTGTTCCTATATACTCTAATAATGAAATTTCAGAAAAAGAAATGAAAAAAAGAATTCTTTTTGCAATTGCAACAAAAAGAATAAAATACCTAAAAATAAACTTAATGAAATGTATGAAGGACCTATACACAGAAAATTATAAGACATTATTAAAAGAAATTGAAGAAGACACAAAGGAATAGAAAGATATTCTGTGTTCTTGGATAGGAAGAATCGACATAGTTAAAATGACTTGATTACCTAAAGCATTATACAGATTTAATGCAATCTCCATCAAAATCCTAATGGCATTTTTTTAAAGAAATAAAACAAACAAACAAACAAAAAAACCATCGGATTTTCATGGAAGCACAAATGCACCCAAATAGCCAAAGCAATCCTGAGAAAAAAGAACAAGGCCGGATGTATCACTCTGCCTGACTTCAAATTATACTACAAAGTGACAATAATCAAAACAGCATGATCTTGGCAGAAGAATAGACATACAAACCAATGGAACAGAATTGAGAGTCCAAAAGTAAACCCTCACATATATGGGCAAACAATTTTCAACAAAGGAGCCAAAGGAGCCAAAGGAGCCAAAGGAGCCAAAACAATGGAAAAAGGAAAGCCTCTGGGGAAAAATGGAAAGCCACCTGCAAAAGAATGAAACTAGACTGCTGTCTATCACCACACACAAAAATTAACTCAAAATGGATTAAGGAAATGAATGTAAGACCTGAAAACAATAAATTGCATATAAGAAAACATACATACTAAACTCATGGACTATGGATTTAGCGAGGATTTTATGAATTTGACCTGAAAACAAGGGAAGTAAATAAATAGGACTATATCAAACTAAAAAGCTTCTGTACAGAAAAAGAAACAATCAATAAGGCAAAGAGGTAATCATCCGAATGGGAGAATATATTTGCAAACAACGCCTCTGATAAGGGCCTAATATCCAAAATATATAAAGAACTCAAACAACTCAACAATAATAATAAAAAAGATACAATTAAGAAATGAACAGAGGACTCAGATAGACACTTTTCTCAAGAAGACATACATGGTGGCTTTTCATGGCCACGAGACATGAAAAGATGCTCAACTTCACTAGCTATGAGGGAAATGAAAATCAAAACCACAATGAGATACCACCTCACACCTGACAGAATGGCTATCATCAACACAATAAGTAATAACAAATGTTGGAGAGGACGTGGAGAAAAAGGAACCCTCATACACTGCTGGTGGGAATGCAAATTGGTACGGTCACTATGGAAAACAGTATGGAGGTCTTCGAGAAACTGAGAATTGATCTATCATATGATCCAGGAATCGCTCTTCGGGGTATTTACCCAGAAAAACCTGAAAATATTTATCCACAAAGATATATGCACACCGATGTCCATAGCAGCATTATTAATGGTGGCCAGAGCATGGAAACAATGGAAATGTCCTATGATAGATAACTTGCTAAAGAAGCTGTGGTACATATATACAATGGAATATTACTCAGCAATAAGAAGAGATGAAATACTGCCATTTGTGACAACATGGATGGATCTTGAGATTATCATGCTAAGCAAAATAAGTCAGAAAAAGTTGAGAACCATATGATGTCACTCATATGTGGGATATAAAAGCAACAAACATGACAAACAAACAGAGATGTATGGACACAGATAGTGGTTTAGTGGTTACCAGAGAGAAGGAGAAAGCGGGGAGATAGATAAGGGTAAATGTGGTCAAATATTTGGTGACAGAAGGAACTCTAGCTTTGGCTGGTGAACACACAATGCAATATATATATGAGATACTGTTGAATTGTACACTTGAAACTTATTTGATTTTATTAATCAATTCCCCCCCCCAATAATTTTTAATAAAAAATAGTTATGGAGATATAAAGTACAACATAGAGAATATAGTCAATAATATTATAATAACTATGTATAGTGCCAAGTGGTTACTACTAGTCTTATCACAGCAATCACTTTGTAAATTATATAAATGTCTAACCACTATGCTGTATACCTGACATTCAATAAGATGATATTGAATGTTATCTTACATTAAACATTAAACATTAAAAAATACTTTAAAAAAAGAAACATTGCTCATGATGAATCAGATATTTTCTGGTTTCATTGGCCTTTTGTCCTTCGATGAGAACAACCTTTCTTAGGTTTCCTGTCCCATACTGAAGGGAAATGTATGGATTTGGAAACCTATTGTGGTCACATTTCAGTAACAAGGAAGGATAGAAGGGAGATTTGTCAAGCATTAAAGTCTGTGTCTTAGAATACTGACTAAGGCAAAGTCACGCTTAGAACAGAAATAAATAGGCACTTTGGATTTGGTCTCCAATGGTGCCCAAGCTTTCGGCTAAGATCAGGTATATCCTTTTCAGTCTAGTTTCCTTCTGCATAACTTGGAAAACCTCACAACAGACACCAGATGGACTCAAATGTAGGTAGGGTATCCGTGCAGCAAGCATGGAGAGTATAGCTCCTGTTGCAAGCTCTTTCAAGTCATTACTAAGAAAGAAGTTAGGAGTGAAGGCCGATGGCAGGCTCACAAGTAAGTCAATATGTTCTTCTGACTGACAACAAAATGAAGCCTAGAAAATTGTCAAATTCACAGCCAGAGATAATGGAAAACTTGATGGTCTGGTGAAGAAACATAGCACATAGTGTTTCTGGTGAGAAAGAATAAACAACCAAAGTGTCTTCTTCCTCTGATAGCTACTCACTCAACAATGGAAATGCCCTGGATAATTTCAAAACCTGAATGAAGTACTACAGAGGGTGAAAATGAAAATAAAGAAAAGAAACAATATGTCCTCGCGGAGATTCCTTCGAGAGAAAACACTGAAGGTTAAGATCCTTTTTTGAAAAAGTCAGTAGTTTTTAAAAAGTAATATCTGCACATGATAAAAATAAATCAAATCATAGTAAGTTTATATGATTAAAGTAATTTTCCCTTCCATGCTCTTTTTATTTTGTATGAAGTTTCGCATTCTTAAATAATTAATTCTTATATATTTATTAGATATTTTGACATTTTACTATGTGAAGGAGGAAAATAATTTTACCTCTACCCTTCTAGGTCCTTGACTGAGACCCCCCACCCTTCACTCCCCGCCCACCGCCTCATAAAAGACAGACTAACAGGAGAAAAACAAACAGAAGTTTAATAACAAGGATACCTCCTGTATACATGGGAGAGACCCAGGAAAATTGAGTAACTCCACAAAATGGCCCGAACCAACACCTTAAATATTAACTCCAACTAAAGACAAAAGAAAATGTTGGGGATGGAGGGTGGGGGTGCCAGTTATAGGAGCTGACCTGGGAAAGCACAGTAAACAAGGGTACTGTCTTTATTCAGATTTAAGTCCTTGCCTTCTCCATTGATAAGAGTTTCTAGAGATTGAGTCATCCCTGTCTTCCCTTATAAATGTAAATTTCACTTAGGAAAAGGAAAGTTCTACTCAATTTTCAGAGGTTTTTCTATGTCTGTTGTTTCTTAAAAATAATCAGCTTAAAATGATCCTTATGTCAAAGAGACATATTTTGGGGTGGCAAATGGTGCTCCCTTTCAATTACTAATAATACATAACATATATCGAGTTCCCCCTATGTACTGGACAGCATATTAATCTAACCCAGTCTTACAGCAATCCCATTGTTAGAGTAGGCAGGATACACAGACATGAGCAGGAAGGTGAGAAACCCACAGGAGCATGGACATGGTCACCATGATCCCCAATAGGCCCTTAGAGGAGCTCAAAGCCCACGATATCCTGACTGACAGACACAGGTGGGTCTTCCACAAAGACACATGCACAGATCAGGCCCCATTCACCTTTGGCCTAATTCTTTCCTCCTTACACAGCTATTACAATAAATTAGCATTGCGGTGAAGGCTGTACTCATCATGCATCTGCCACCATAACAGTTCCAAAAAACTCAAACAAGGTAAGAAAAGGGGTGTCTCTCTGATTCCAAGAAAAATCACCTTTCTATGTAGAGCACACCCAAGACCATGAATATTCTACCCCTTAGATCAATAGATAAAACCTCCAAACCCACAACAAGGCGGGGCCAGCTCTACAGTCTGAGAGTGAATTTTTGCTTTTAAGAGTGCGTTTCACTTCTAATAAACTTGAGCTGTTGTTTCATTGCCTTTACTCTTCGTCTGTGAACTCTTTCTCGTGACATCGACAAGAACCTAGTCACCTGTCCGGTGACACTATTACTGACAAAAGAATTTGAGATTCAGAAACTCTTAACTTCTCAACCTTTTCTTCCACATGACAAACTTAGAAATTGATAATATTTATATAGCACATGGGGGTAACCAAATAAGCCTGCTCGCGGCTGGAGGCCATTGGCTCAGAGGCTCTGGCTGTCCTAAGACTGAAGGGAGCAATATTTTGGCCCTCCAGTAACCCTTTTACAGAGAATCTGTGTGCTCTGGCAGTACCAGTTGAATAGCTCTGCAACTCCGCCAGACAAGCATGGTTAGTGAATAGTGGGCATGCATCTGAAACCAGGTTTGACTGACATCAAATTTCTTAACTATGTTATTCCGATTTCCATCCCCAAACCTTTAGTTGCAGACTCATCTCCAAATGTTTAGTTCAGCGCTGGTGGACTATTTCAAATGCCACAAAACAATGGAATAAAGTCAAAACATGCAGTCAGCTAGCACTTCCTTTTAGTTCTTGAAAGTGCAATGGTATAAGTAATCATTTATGTTTCTCTGTACCACTAAGCCTTGTAACATAGATTTTCCTACTTCTCTACCTAAATAATTGTACTTCAGATAAGAAGAAATGCCATAAAATGGAATTTATACAAGCAAGTTCTAATAGTTTCATGACAGATTTGAAAGTGTGAGTTCTTGTGTTGAGTCTTTTAAAAATTGTTGGAAATACAACCTGGAAAAAAAATATTTTTTTCTTTCCATATACCTTCCATGTTCATGACTATAAATTGTTGAATCATCTCATTTCTTAAGGCCAAAATTGTTTGGGTAAGTATTTTCCTACTGGAAATATTTATTTTTGTAGCTGAATCTCTTGTAATTTTAATGCCTCTAGTATTTTTGGCAGCTGGAATTAAATAATTTAATTCTTAATTAGGCCTTTGTTTACATGTTAATCACTCTTCTTGCTCAACTCCTTTTGTTTTCGCAGTATAATTTTGTGTTGTTGATGTGCTGTTTCTTTGTCAAGCAGAAGGAGATAACTCCAGGTTCTTGAGGAGAATTCATGAGTTTGTTTTCCAGAAGGAAAGAATGTCTCCAAGATAACTGCGTCCAGGAGTCTGATATGAAAAAGCATTATCTATGACTGAAGAAACACAGACTTCTCTCTCAGCTCCCTGGAAGGTCTCCTTCCCTTCCTCCCCTTCAAAACTTTTTCTGCTTGGTCTGAAACTTCAGAGATGGTCCTTGCACAGCAGTCTGCCATCTTTCTGGGTTGCTGGCTTCCTGAATAAAACAACATTTCCTCTCCACTCAACACTTGTTTCTCTAGCATTCGCTTTGGAGAGGACAGCAGTTGAATTTGGGATTTTAGGTAACACTTTTTCTTTGATTTACCAAATAGAACCACTACTTTGAGTTTTTAAACAAATAAAAGTGGAACAGTCATTCAGAATATTTGATTTCATTGTTTCTCAACAAGAAAGCAAAAATCGGCACTAAAACCCATATGTTCCCCAGTAATAATTGTTATTTATAGAATTTAACTAATTTTAAAGTGTTGTTTGAAGGGTAAAGGGCCACTATTTTGTCTTTATATAATATGTAACTTTGAAAATACTTAACATTTTTATTTTGAAAGTATTTTTCCAAATGTATCCAGCATCCTTCAACAAAAGATTCCCCATTTCTCATTAGTTAAAATCAAGTGAACATGTTGTCCAAATGATAAAATGGAGAACACTGATCTTCTTAGAAGCTGATAAACAAACAACACAAATAAAACTCAAACAGTACAACTTCTTTTATGCAGCAGTTAAAACTCCATATAGGACAAAAATTTAAAATTCCTTAAAGTAAATGTAGTTAGCAATTTTGTAATCATGTGAGTAAAACTATATATCTCAAGGGGTTATAAGAAATGTCTTAATTTATAAAACTTAAGTTAAATATAATACAATATAAATTCATTAATGTAGCAATGACACAACTATGACTTTTACGTATATTTCAATATATTGCGTGTATTTCAATTTTCTTAAATTTTTCTTATGCACAAGCCCTCATTAAAAGCAAACTTTTCCATGTTCCATTCCTCAAGATATCCATAAAGTATATACTTCTATGATGAGAGCAAGCTTTATGTGAAACCTGCAGAGGAATATAGTCCTATACCAAGCTGCTTCAGTCTATATTAGGGTCTCTCAGCATTGGCACTATTGATATGTAAGGCCAGATGATTCCTTGTTGTAGGGGCTGACTCTGTTGGGTGATTAGCAGAATCTGTGGTGTCTGTCCAGCTTTTACCTACTAAATGCCAGTAGCAACTTTCCATAGGTTGTGACCATCAAAAACGTCCCCTAGAGGGCAAAATGATTGCCCTCCTATATTCCCCCATTGAGAATTCCATATTGATGTTTGAGATAAGACCTGAGTATCATTCTATGTCTCTAACTATTGAAGAAGGAAAATTAGCAGTTTCAAGTTGTATACAGACTAACTTTAAACCACCAAAAATTAAGGTGGAAACTGATAATGAATGATAAGTATAATGTAAATGATAGATTTTTTTTCCCTGACTTGATCTAAGAAAAGTAAACAAAAACAGGAAGTTTTTAGAATGAAGGAAAGTTTTAAAATCATTTTTCTGTGAAGACTTTAAAATATAATTGATCGCAGTCCATGAGATCATTTGCAGATAGGTGAGCCCATAAGGTCATGTGCAGATAAGTGTGTACATATATCATAGTGATAGTGCCAGTGTATGTGCTGTGCAGTGAGTATCCAGAGGGCAAGGGGACTAGGAGAAAATCTGTAACTAGGAAATAAGACTGAAAATAAAATACGAGTCAGGACGGCAGTGGGGTAGAAAGTCAGGAAAGCAAACAAATCAAATGTAATGAATCAGTTGCAAAGACAGAAAAAGTCATCGCATAAGACATCCCCAGAAACTGGCAGAATAAAGCAAGGCAGGGGGCAAATTATAGGCATGGCCCCACCTACAAGAGAGGGCACCCATACTGACATAGCCTGGGATTGCTCTCTCATCTCAATTTGCTTATTTCCAATACCCATGGAGAGAGTCATCTTTAGTAAACCTGGCCTAGAAACCCATAAGGGGTTGTCAGGAGCACAGGACCGGAATCGCTTGTTTGGCAAAGGCATTTCTGTGACATTGTGTCTAGCACCAAAATAGCAAGTTAATAAATTTTGTCTGCCCTGACATAACTGGTTTTCATCCCACTATTGAACTGACGGCTGTTGTTTTTCAACAAGGACGGTGGGCATACATTTAGACTGGTAACATGATTGACTGTATCCGTGTTCTCATTTTCCAAATGAAATTTAGAAACTTACACAAGAAACCCCAGAACACCTCTTTGATGTGCTAAAAGGCCCTGGTGAGTACATTTAAACAGTGTCAGAAGTTAAAACTTTTTTCCATTTATGTATTTCTCGTCTGTTTTATTGTCTTCATAGTACTTCTTACCATCTGAAATTCTTTTTTGTTTATTGTGTCTCCTGCACAGAAATATGAATTCTAGGAATGACAGGACCTTGCTGTCTTGTTCACTACTGTGTCCCTAACAGTCCCTGGCATGTCACAGACGTTCAATAAATGTTTGTTGAATGAATACACGAACAAGTGAATGGGTGGTAAGCAATTAGAAGAAACATTCCTATACAAGTAATAAACCCTTTTGAAAATTTCAATCTCAAATTATTGTACCCATCCAGATAAACCACATTATCTGCAGATATTGTCTGTCAACCTCCTCTATGTTTTGCAAGTGTCAATAATGGTTTCAGCAGAGGCTCTGAGGATTTCTATGTGAACCGCAAATGAGAAAATCACTCAGATGTCCTCCATCTTGACACCAGCCACTAAAGACTGCATACCAGCCTGAGAACTAGAAGTAGCATTAGTGGTTTGGGGTTAAAAGACAGAGCATGGAGCAAAGCAAGTAATGAGGAGTTATGTTTTTACCTGCTCTCATACAATTAAATCTTGACCTCCACCTGTATCTAAATAGGAAATAGAACTGTTTGAATTTAGATATTGCCGAGGAGTTCTACTGATGCCAGATACAACGCATGGGATTAAGACCTCCTACAGAAGAAATCATTGCACTAATTAGATCCCAGGAGTCAATACCTGAAACAATGAACAAAGAATAGAGGATGGAGAACCATATGTATGACTGGCTCAGTGAATGAATAAACACTAACAGTTCAGTATCCATCCCCAGTCTAGAGTCTGCACAGTAAATATTCTAGATCTAAGAATCTGTGGTTAAAGCCTGTAAAAGCAAAGTAAATGGGTTGTATACGGGAAAAATTGCATCAAAAATATTGGTATTTTGAAAGATGAATTCACAGCTGGGCAAGGCAAGCTGCAAAAATTCTGCTTCTTCGAAAGGAAGAAGTCTAACATAGCCTTTGGAAGGGCTCCTAAAGAATAAGCTCACAGGATTCAAGTCAGTTCTTTGAAAATTATGCTACTGAGGGGTACACCACTATAGTTTGCTCAGATTTGCTACTACGCATAGGTTTTACTTTTAATGAATCCATATGATAGTTTATTTTCTTTAATGAAGAAGCATTTTAGAAAATTTCTTTGGATTGCCAGAATCATCATACAATTCCAGACTATTTCTGAATACGAATAACGAACTATTTAGTTTTAAAATATAAGGGATGATGGGGGTATAAGAATTCAAGATCTTGGAATTTAAGATGTTAAGAAAGAACACCAATAAAAATTATCATGTTCATTCTTGGAAAGAACAATGATTTTAACATAGCTGCCAATACAGAAAGAACAAAGTAAAGAGGGAAGCAATTTCAAACAGAAAATCTGCATACAAATGTCAATGTCATTTATTTAGAGCTCACTGGCTATTCTGTTTCTTGTAGGGGTGTGATGGTAAAGTGGTCTGGGTATCCTTTCTTAACTAACAAAAATGAATATGGCTACATATTAGCAGGCTTTGAAATTAGCTTCCCTATTCTCTACCTTATAAGTTCAAGTGTTCTGAGATTCCTACATGGAGTCTTCATTAATATCTTAGCAGTTTTATAACTACATTGTGTATCAGCACATTATTAAAATCTCCAGAAAAAGAGGCACAGTGCTTTAGTTATAAAGAGTAAAGTAAAAGAAGTAAAATTTATTTGTAAGAAAAAGGAACAACTTAGGTACTGAAGTGCAGCACTTAAATGTTTTGGGATAATTTATGCTTAAACCACTGTTTCCTTCATTTGTAAGTAGTCACCTCTCATTTATACATTTTAGAATGAGGGGTGGCAAACAAGAAACAGATTGGATTATAAAGCCATGACTCGACAAAGGAACTCACAAACTACAGACTCAGCTATCTATTCTCCATTTCTTTTTCACTCATGTTTAAATGTATTAAGGTCATCAGTTAATTCAAGGGCAGAGAAATGTCAGCTTATTACCACAAATGTCAAATGCTCATGAATGTGAAAATCATTATGTTTTGCTATCAGAATTAGATTTTTTGAAACAATTTTAGAGGTAGGTGTACAAACCCAAGTAGTCTGAAATAAGACCAATGTGGAAAAAGGACTTTGGAGAAAGGCAAGACCATAGCATTGCCCCTAGCCGTCCTTCAGACATTTATTTTCCTTGAATTATTTTCTCAAGTTACTCCAGTAATAATGTAGTAAAAACAGCTAGCTGCCAACCCCAAATCCATGTTTTCTTCCTTAGTAACAGAACCCTAAATTTGTTTGGTGTGTCAATGTGCGTCACTAAATGACTGCATTTTTGAACCATCTTTGCAGCAAGAAGAAGTGAGAGGACTAAGTTTTGGCCGATGTAATGTAAGTAAAGTGTTGTGTGGGACATTCAGGAATGCTCCTTAAAGATAACTGATGTATTGCCTATGTTCCCTTCTTAACTTTTAATGCATGGAACACAGATGCGATGGCTGGTGCTTTCCCAGGTATCTTAGACAACATTAGGAATATGAGACAGAAAAAAGAAAGATCACAATTCCTGGTGCTTTTAGAATTGAGTAAAATTCTAGTACAGCCTTAGATGTCTAGTCTTGGAATTATTTTAGATGAGAGAAAAATAAACTTCCCTATTGCTTAAGCCAATGGCAATTTGGATTTTTTTGTGTTAGGTAGCTGAATCAAATTCTAATTGATATAAAACACCAATAAGAATTCCTCAAAGCTAAAACAATGAAGGAGGGAAGGAAAAGCAGATGCAAGGGTATTAAAGAAGTAAAAGGGAGCAGAATTTGTCACTCCAAAATATATCTCTTTGGAATAAGGATTATTTTAGGCCGATTATTAAAACAAACAAATAAACAAACAAAACAAAAAAAAAAAAAAAACAACAGTGGCATAAAAAAAGCTCTGGAAACCAAGTGGAAGTTAGTAATCCTTTTGTAAGAAACATTTACATTTATCCATTTGTAAGAGTGTCTCCCTCTCAGTACCAGGAAGAGAAGAATGAATAAATCTGGAGAAACACTTGTCAATGAAGAAGGTATGAACTTAAATCTGCATAACAACCTTACCCCTTTCACTGTGCTTTGCCTGAAAACCTAGCTCTCTCCTATCCAATATCTTTCTTTTGTCTTTAGCTAGAGATGGTATTTAAGGTGTTAGCTTGTGCCATATGTGGGGAGGGAGAATTACTCAGTTTTCCTTGGTCTCTCCTATGTGTATAGGAGATATGTGTATAGTCTCTCCTATGTGATAGGAGATATCCATGTTATTAAACTTTTAGTTTTTCTCCTATTAATCTGTCTTTTATTATGAACGGTAGTCTCAGCCAAGAATCTAGAAGGGTAGAGGTAAAATTATTTTTCCTCCCCTTCACAGCCTCAGTTTTTCAAGTGTAAAATGAGGATATGGCAGTGCCTACTTACATAGTTGTTATAGGAATTAAACGAGATGTATAAGCATTTAGATTAATGCCTTAGCTTACAATGAATGCTCAGTAAATCCTCATTGGATGAATAAATGAATGCATGTGTGAGGACTAGATACTTGGGAGAGGACTAAGAGGGTACCTTTGAGGAATGACAATCTCGTTTGGGAGACAGAAAGGCATATGTTGCAAATAAAAACCAACCATGCATGTTCCCTACCAAGCTCTTATAAATGGGAAAAACTGCAGAATAATTGAGGACTAACCAGAATAGATGGTACGACATGATAATCTGGACAGACTGCTGCCCTTGTCAATATCAGCAGAATGAGATGAGGATGGAGCACTAGGGATAAATTAAAGGATCCTTCTAGACTAGGAATTTATTAGACAAAGTGTACACTTTCTCAGGGTTGGAATGCCCGAAGGACTAACTGGACACAAACACATCCTACGTAAGAAGCACAATCTTGGTACCTTACGTCATCCAAATATTCTACTTTGTACTCTAAGTCTTTGGTTTTAAGTCGAGTCAATGTAGTGGTTGATATTAGTTAAAATTTCCCCCTGACCTTCCTGTTCACATAGATTCAGCCATGATTATACTGGTAATTCTCTACATGACTGGGCCTTTTAAAATTTCTAGAGTACGAGTACTTTCACCGATTATCTCTAAATTTTCACCACAGTCCTCTAAGATTAAAACATTTCCATCATATTACATGCGCAGGAAATGAGACTCCAAAAGGGAATTGACTTGCCCAACATCTGAGATCCAAAAGAGAGTAGATATAGAATCCACTGTCTGGACTTCAAGGTAAGTTAGGAATCCTTTGTCTCCTACGTCTCAGCATCCTGGGACAACTGCTGGACTATGCTGTCTTCCACTAGACCGGGAATTTCTTAAAAGCAGCAGCTTGCCTTGTTCACCTCTATGTCCCCAGTGTGGGCTTGGGTCAGAATGGATACTCAAGAACTGTTTAATGAATGTAGTAAATGTTTAATAAATGAAAGGGTGAACAAATGAATGAATGAACAGAGAAACTTGGGTCTCCTAGCATCTTTGATAAGTTGTGTCTCAATGATTGAAAGTCAAACATAAAAATTATCTGTGCAGTCTTCCCCTGCTGGAAGATGTCTATAATGACAAATTTCTCTATTAAACGAATAGAGAGAAAAAATATATATATATGTATATATATATATTTGTGTGTGTATATGTGTGTATATATATATATATATGTGTGTATATATGTGTGTATATATATGTGTATATATATATGTGTATATGTGTGTATACATATATATATATACACACATATATATGAGAGAGAGAACATTTGTTTATGCAGCTTTCAGCCAATTTTGGAACAAATGTGTATAATATCTTCAAAGTATCAAAAGATGATATCATTTTTTATTTACAGTGGCATTGTACACTTCTCCATCAAATAAGTGCATTAAGAGGAAACAATATCTAATGGAGCTTCTACTATGTGTTAGGAGCTATAGTGACTTCGACATTGTCCTTTAAAAAATTGTGTTTACCCAGAACCTCAGAATGTGACCTTATTTGGAAGTACGGTCTCTGCAGATGTAATTATTTGAGGATCTCAAAATAAAATCATCCTGGCTTTGGGGTGGGCCCTAAATTCAGCAATTGGTTTCTTTACAAGGAGGAGAGATTCAGACACAGAAAGGCACATAGACACAGATTAGACAGAGACACAGAGAGAAGGACATGTGAAGACAAGAGCAGAGATTGCAGTGATGCTGCCACAAACCAAGGAATCCCAAGGATTGTCAGCAACCCCCGGCATCTAGGAGACCGGCATCATATGGTTTCTTCCTCAGAACCTTCAGAATGAACCAACCTTACTGACACCTTGATTTCGGGCACTTTGCCTCCTGAACTATGAGAGAATAAATTTCTGTTATTTTAGGCCTCCACGTTTGTGGTAATTTGTTACAGTATCCCTTGGAAAACTAATACAGAAACCTAACAAATTTTCTCATTTAATCTTCATAACAGCACTGTCAGATAGAAATCATCAGATATATATTATATAGATAAAGATAGTGAATCAAAAAGAAAGGGTAACTTATTTCATTCCTCTGACATGGATGCAGTGCTTAGTCTGTGGTAGACTCTGCTTATTATACTGGGAAGCACAAAGATAAATAACTGTGCAAGGAAGCACAAATTATAAATGATCAAGCTAGAATTTGAACCTAGGTCTGCTTGACTCCAAAGGCATGATATTCTCATCACAGTGGTGAGCAATGATTCTACAGTTCTCCTCAATCACGTGGTGCTAATATGATCCTAACACTGTCTACGAAAACTTCTTATGTAAAAATTAACTTCACTGATGGTCCCATCTGTGTCTCAATGCTTTTTTCCCAATAAGACCAAACAGGGCAGCAGGCCACATGCTTTGCTTTTGCAAACAAAATGCTAAGGGTGAAATTTTTCTCTTCAGATAAGGGGCTGAAATAATGGCCTCTCTTCTTTTGAAAGTAAAAATGTTGTTTTGCAGATGCTTTCCTACTCCACTGCAAAGAGAGATTTGTACCATCTGCTCATCACATCTGGGTCAAGGGCAGTATGCCTAAAGACGATTGTTTGGTTTCGATGAAAACAAAAAAGGGTTTGTTGGAACGCAATTCTGAAATTGTATAGTGGCAAGTTTGACTTAGGAGCCTTCAGGTGCAAGTATCAGTAGTGCCTCAGTTTGTTCTATTTCTCCAATAACATAAGGATCAACCTGCTCCATGCACAAAAAGGCAGAGTGAACTGTGGTGGGTTTGTAGTCAAATGGAATTGGAGTCAAGACATGATTGTGTCACAGTGACAAAGTTGAAGAATCATAACATAAAAGGATTAGAAAGTTATTCATTTTCACTTCTCTAGTTTACAGGTGATGAAATTAAAACCAATAATAGGAAAGGGACTTGGCCAGCGTTATGTGGAAAGGCTGGAAAGCAGAGTCAAAAATAAAAAGCAGGGTTCATTTCTTTAAACTGCTTGTCTTTCTACAAATCATGTTCTTTCTTTGAGCCTCAAAATCCTTGTTTGTAAATTAACATGAAAGATACCAATTTGAAAGACCTTATTGGGGTTATTGTGATCATCACATGAGAGAGTCTATGTGAAAGACCTTGGGCCAAACACTTCCCATCTCTGGGTCTCAAGTTCAACTACTTTCAAATGCGGAGGTTATAGCAGATGGTTCCTCAGTTATAGTATTTGTTGTTTCTATGGGTTTTGTGAATTGTAAAGTTGTATACGAGTATATTCTACTCCCATATTTCCATATTCCTGAACCAGTTAGTCTCTTCTTGATTCGGTTTACTTTACCAACAGTGAACAAAGTTTTTGAGGTCAGATAGAAACAAAACATCTCTATCCCAAGGGCACTGATGTATTACACATTCCATTAAAGAATGTAATTAAATGAACACATGCAAAAAAGTTCTGCTAAATGACCAAAAACAAAGCTACAATCAAGAAGTAGTGCTCTTTTCAGCCATAGTTTTGTGCCATTTTCTTACACTTCTAATTTTGGTTGAAAGAAATACTTGGTTCTATTTAAGATTCCACTATTTCTGAGCAAATTCTATTACAAAAATGATTCATTTCCTCTCTAAACGATAGTTGATTAAGCTCTCTATTGATGAGGGTTAGAACATACAAAAAAAATAGAGATTCACATAACTGCAATTGTTACCTACCCGGGTGCAAGGCTTAGTTGATGTAGGGAAGTGTGAAGACAGGAAGTTAGAAGGAGATCCTTTTCCAATGTGCTGTATTTGTTTTCCAATATTAAAAAGGGGGTGAGGTGAGAATATTTTTGAGGGTAAGATGAGGGGAAACTCAGAATTGTAACTAAGACCTTTGATGAGTACTTTTAACAGTTTTTAGAAAGGCAATTTAGAGGCATGTATATAGTATTCTATTGCTGATATCTGGAAATAGACTCCTGGTATATCTAATTAACCATTCATCCATCCATTCAATTGTCCAGCTATTCAACAAGTAATCTCGAGTACATACCAGGCATCGTTCTAGGCTTTGGGGGTAAAGCAGTGGACAAATACACAGAAATTCCTATCCTCATGGTTTACTTTGTGTGTGTGTGTAGGGGGGTGATGAGAAGGAGTTAGACAATCAATCAATCAATCAATCAATCAATCAATAAATAAATAAATAAGTATATAACAAGTTAATTGGTGAAAAGGCTATGAAAAATAACGAAGTAAGAAAAGGAGATAAGGAAGACTAGTGGCAGGGGTAAGAGTTGCAATTTCTGCAGAGACTTGCAGGTGAGGGAGTTGTCCATGAAGATATCCAAGGGAAGAGCACCTGGACAGAGGGAGCAACAATTGCAAAGGCCTTGAGGCAGGGGCATGCATGAGGTGTTCAAGGGAGCCAGAACGACTTGAGCGAGGTAGATGAAGAGCAGTAGGGTATGAGACCAGAGAGGTCAGGAAATATGGAAGACTCCTTGGAGCACATAGGCCCTCAAATAAATGTTGACTTTTACTCAGAATGAAATGAGAACCCATCAGGGCTTCCTGGGCACAAATGAATATGATGTGATATATGCCTTAATAGGATCGATGTGGCTGTTTTGTTGAGGACAAATGGAAGAGGAACAAGACTGGAAACAAGGAGATCAGTTAGCAGGCTGTAGACGTTATTCAGGTGAGAAGGGCTGGTGACTCAGATCAGGGTGGTAGAGTAGTAGCAATGACAGCTATGAGAAATGGTTAGATTATGGCTATGTTTCGAATATTGAGCAAATACAAACAGGACTTTATTTCAGACATACTATGTAACACACTAACATTACAATCAATTCTTATGTTTAGGCTAAAGAAATTGGAAACTTTAGAGTGTCATCTTATACTCATATTATAGAGCAGCAGGAATAGCAAATGTGATTGGCTTTTATCCAAAGAAACCCACTCATTCTTAAATTTTAGAAAAAGAATTTGGGAAAAAATCTATTCTATAAATATACTAATGTACTTAAAAATTTTTAAGAGGAGTTATACCTTTGTTTTTTTTTTCCTTTTATATTATTAGTTCAAGTTTATATTTTATTTAGCCAGGTATTGAAGTATGTGCCCTGGGACCACATAGTGTAACTGAAGGGAAAACAACTGTGAGAGGCTTAAAAAATAAAAATCGCACCCAAGATTACTCTACCCATCAAAGCTGTCATTTAGAATCAAAGGACAGATCAAGAGCTTCCCAGACAAGAAAAAGCTAAAAGGAATTCATCAACACCAAACCAGTATTACAAGAACCGTTAAAGGGACTTCTTTAAAAAGAAGGGGGGAAAAAGAGCAAAAATATGAATAATAAAATGGCCATAACTACATATCTATCAACAATTACTTCAAATGTAAGCAGATTAAGTGCTCCAATCAAAAGACAGGGTGACTGAATGGATACGAAAACAAGACCCCTACATCATATGCTACCTACAAGAGACTCACTTCAGATCAAAAGACACACAAAGACTGAAAGTAAAGGGATGGAAAAAGATATTTCATGAAAATGGAAACAAACAAAAAAAGCTGGGAGAGCAATACTTATACCAGACAAAATAGACTTTAAAACAAAGGCTATAAAAAGAGACAAAGAAAGACCCAGTAATCCCACTTCTGGGTATTTATCTGAAGAAATCCAAAACACTACTTTGAAGGGACATGTCCATTGCAGCGTTATTTACAATGACCAAGATATGGAGGTAGCCTGGGTGTCCACTGATAGATGAATGGATAAAGAGGTGGTACACATATACAATGGAATATTACTCAGCCATAAAAAATGAAATCTTGTCATCCGTAACAACATGGATGAACCTAGAGAGTATTGTGTTGAGTAGAGTAAGTAGGAAAAAGAAAGACAAATACCATATGATCTCACTTTTATGTGGAATCTAAAAAACAAAATCATCAAACAAACAAAACAGAAACAAACTCATAGATACAGAGAACATGTTGATGGTTGCCAGATGGGAGGGGGATTGGGGATGGTGGGTTAAAAAGGGGAAGGGTTTAAGCGGTCCAAATTGGTAGTTACAAAACAGTCATGGAGATGTAAAGTACAGCATAAGGAATATAGTCAATAACATTGTAATAACTATGTATGGTGTCAGATGGATATGAGACTTACTGGGGTGATTACTTTGTAAGTTATATAAACGTCTAATCACTATGTTGTACACCTGAAACTAATATAATATTGTATGACAACTGTAATTGAAAAAATTTTAAAAATTATTAAAGATATAAATAAATAAATAATAAAAATGGCAAGAACACACAATGCAAATGAGAAAATAGGTATGGCAACATCCACATATAGCTGTTTCTTTCTAGCTAAAATCAGTTGCATTGCCACAAAGTGAAAGGTGTACAGGGCATGTGAAAATGAGGGAAGACCAAGTGAAGAGATTTATATCCAATACACTTTCATTCCGTTGAGAGGTTGGGTACTATTTAAATATAGTTTGGACATACTGGAGGATTTAAGAAAAGGAATATCAGTAACTCCACAATCTAACTAGGGAAGTAGGGAAAGGGTGGATTAACAAAGGTCATTGGAAAGCTTCTGCTAACCAGCTTTTTTTTTAATTTTAGAAAAAGAATTTGGGAAAAAATCTATTCTATAAATATACTAATGTATATTTGTTCTTTGTTCCTTTATGAGGTTTGACCATATTGTAATGTACCTGGGTTCGAACTGTATATTTAGCCAGTTTTCAATTAAATGTAAATAAAAATAGCCATTAGTATCACTGTGAACATGAATGGCAAATTTATATATACAAATGATTCCTCCCCGCAATATTTTTATTGATTTTGCTATGCAGAGTGACTCCTGGCCCAAGGGATAACTCATGGCTGAAATCTCATTCTTTCTCCATTTTTCCAAGTCCTGGCTCTGGTTATAGGAAAGAAGGGCATCTATAATCCTTTCGGAGAGAGTGGTCCTTTTGTATTTTACACAAAGGGACCTTACGTGCTAGCAGTGGCTTTTTGTGAGCAGTCACCTTTTGGAATAGTGATAGATGAGATGCCTTGAACTTTGGTAAGCATAGAGTGCACTGGGGCAATTGCGAACCGTTCAGATTCTCAGGCCCAGTAACAAACCTTGTAAACTGGTATCTCAGCTGGGTGGGGCCCAGAATTCGTGACTTAAATATTTAATATCCCCGCAGATTCCAATGCTGGTGGCCTGTGAACAATGGTTTGAAAAACACTGTTATAATTGTATTTCAGCAGTGAGAAAATATCTCTAATATCTAAAAACACAGATATGTTCTAATTCTAGTTTTGCTATTAAATGTGTGACCTTGATTAAGTGTGTAGAATGAGGATAATACTTGGTGTGCCTAATTCACAGGCTCATTATAAAATCTGACAAGGAAATATATGTAAGTGGTTCCTAAATCAGGCTTTGCATCAGAATCACCTAGTGCCTATTAAAAATGCAAGTACATGGGCCCAACTTCCAACCCACTGGAGCAGAATTCTTGAAAATGGGTCTCGGTATTTCTTTTAACTCTCTAGCCTATGTTAAAACCTCTGTTTTCTGGATATTGCACACCCTGTTTTACACCCTTGTTTTAATGCTATGCATCATTCAGTGGCTTCCTAAAGAAGAGTAGAGGAGAATTTAAAAATTCTGATTATGAGATTATTCAACCCTTATAATCAATTCTAGGTTGGCCAAATATATAATATAATGTAGGAAATTATCTCCCTTCAGACTTTTTTTCCAGAATTTTTAAAGCATAGTTCTAATGCTTCTTTAAAAAAAAAAATGTGATCTAGATTCCTCCCCTCCAACTCATATTTCTCTCTTTCAAGGAGCTTTTGTGTTTACTCACTTAAATTATTAAATTATATTTCTGGTGTTCTATATTCCTTACTGTTGATCTGAGCTTACACCAGGCATCATTTCATTGTCTGAAGAAATCGTTTAGCATTTCTTGGTGTGCAGGTCTGCTGGTGACAGATTCTTAGTTTTTGTTTATGTAAAAATGTCCTTATTTCACTTTTTTTTTGAAGGATATCATCATTGAATATAGAATTCTGGGTTGACTATTTTCCTTTTAGCTCTTTAAAGATGCCATTCTATTGCTTTGTGGTCTCAATTGTTGCTGAAGGGAAGTCATCAGCTTATTTGTATCTTTGTTCTTCTGTATCTAATTTGTCTTTTTTTTTTTTCGTTGATGAACGATTTCTTTGTCTTTGGTATTTAGCAGATTGACTAAATAAAACTAGGGGCACATGCACGTGTGTGGACCTATATGTTAATCTATCCAGCCAAGGGTTCACTGAGATTTTTCTAATGTTTAAATTGATTATTTTGATCAAATTTGGAAAAAAATATCAGGCATTAATTCTTCAAATACTGTGCAACCCATTCTCCTCCTAGGACACCAAATAAATGTATATTAGATTTTAATATTGTGGTGCAAGATTCCAAAGCTCTATTCATTTTCCTTCAACCTCATATTATCTTGTTTCTTCAGATTAGATAGTTACTCTTGATCCATACTCAAATTCACTGACTCTCTTTTGTCATCTTCAGTCTGCTATCAAATACATCCAGTGGATTTTGCAATTCGTATTGCACTATTCAGTTTTACTTTTTCCATTCAGTCCTTTTCACAGATTTCCATTTTCATCTGTAGAGACTCCCTTTTAAAGGAATTTTCATTCAATTCTTCTGTAATAATTTTCCTTTGAAACTTTAAGGATAACTAAAATATCTACTTTAAAGACTGGACTGCTAAATCTAACATCTGCATCATATGACATATAAAAAGATGCTTAACATTGCTAGCTACTAGGGAAATGCAAATTGAAGTCACAATGAGATACCATCTCACACCTGTTAGAATAGCTATAATCAACAGGACAAGTAATAACAAATGTTGGAGAGGATGTGGAGGAAAAGGAACCCTCACACACTGCTGGTGGGAATGTAAATTGGTACAGCCACTATGGAAAACAGTATGGAGCGTCCTCAAAAACTAAGAATTGATCTACCGTATGACCCAGCAATCCCTCTTCTAAGTATTTACCCCCCAAAAAACTGAAAACATTTATCTGCAAAGATATATGCACCCCGATGTTCATAGCAGCATTATTCACAGTGGCCAATACATGGAAACAACCCAAGTGTCCTTCAATAGATGATTAGATAAAGAAGCTGTGGTACATATATACAGTGGAATATTACTCAGCCATATGAAGAGATGAAATACTGCCATTGGCAACAACATGGACGGACCTCGAGATAATCATGCTAAGTGAATAAGCCAGACATAAAAAGTTGAGAACCATATAATTTCACTCATATGTGGGATATAAAACTGAAAGCAATAAATGAATAAGACAAACAAAAACTCATAGACACAACAGTTTAGTGGTTACCAGAGGGAAGGGAAGGAGGCTGGAAGGTAGATAAAGGTAAAAGATCAAATATATGGTGACAGAAGGAGATTTGCCTTTGGGTAGTGAACACACAATGCAATATATAGATGTTGTATTATAGAATGATATACTTGAAACCTGTATAATTTTATTAACCAATGTCACTCCAATAAATAAAAAATATGTTATCCATTTTAGCGTGTTATGGGGTGATATGTGATCTCTCTGGTCTGGCTGGACTAGAACTCTAATGTCTCCTAGCATTTTAAACTCATAGAGGTTGCTTTTAGGTAAGCCTGGGATAGTTTCATCCTGCATCTGTTAAACCCAAACTTCAGCAGCTAACTCATGGCGGGGGGACCTCGTAACAGACTTCTAGAGCCACTTCTCTGCTCAGCTTTCTCTTCTCCTTTGTAAAGTAATCAATATACATTGCAAACCACAGTGCAGCATGCTGGAGGCCAAGACAGTCACACTGAGCTGATGAGGCAGAGATCAGAGTTCATAGCTGCAGTTGAAATCTAGGTTGAGCAGATAACCTCATGAATGTTTGCCTCCCTCAGAGACTGCAGTTTCTGTTGCCTGTTGTCAAATGTCTGAAAACAATGGCCTCCTAAAGCTTGTCCGCTGTTATTATTGTTATAGTGAAAGAGCTCTTCTCATCGGACTTCTTCATAGCCAGAAGTAACTCAGTAAGCCTTTCATTTTTCTCTTTATCCCTGGTACTCAAAAATTTCATATCATAAATATCTTTTCATTCTTCATTGTGCTGGGCCCTTTAAAGCTGGAAAACCATACTCCTCACTTTTATGAATTTATTTACTTCAGAAATTCTCTCTTTTCTTTAGTCTTTCTTTCTGGAAGTCCTGTTATTCAGATGTTAGACATGCTGAAATGATCTTCTAGATTTTTTTTAATCCTTTGTTATCTCATATTTCTTCATCTCTTTGTTTTAATTTCTGAGAGATTTCTTCACTTTTATATTTTACATTATGTATGGTTATTTAAAAATTTATGCTCTTATATATTTAATTTCTAAAATTTATTATTCTCTTAATATTCCCTTTTTAGAGAAAACTATTATTTTTATAGATGGTATATCTTCTCTTATCTCTGAATATATTAAGGGAATTTTTGCATTAAGTGAATGTTTTCTAGTGTAATATTTTAATTCCTTAGGTGAATTTTTTCATAATGTTTACTATTTTCTTAGCCCCAGGACTTACTACATACATTTTAACATTTCGGAATCTACTTCAAATTTATGTTGACTTAATTCTAGTGAAAAATATTATAACATTATAGCTGCATTCTGTATATAATTATATACCTCTATTCTCTTCCTCCTTTTTGTACTATTAATGATAGCTGTTGATAGATCTATATGTATACAATCCTTAGACTACATTATTTTAATTATTACCTTATATAATTTTATGTAATATAAAGAAACTGAGAGAGGAAAATAGAAAAATCATATAGAGTGTATTATATTAACCATATTTAACATTTCTGGTTCTCTTCATTTATTCCTGTGGATTCGAATTTTCATTTGGTCTAGATTTCTTATTTAAGCACAACTTTGTATTTACCACTTCTCTTGTATTGTTATTATCAAATATATTACTTTTATATATGTTATAGGTCCAACAATATAGTCACATACATATATTTTATATAATTTTAAAAAATCACTTCACGGAAGGAAATATGCATTTATGTTGTCTTTTATACTTATACAATTACCTTTGCCAGTGCTCTTTAAATTTTGTGTGGATTCGAATTTCTGTTTGATGTCACTTGTTTTCAGTCTGAAGAACTTCCTTTAGTACTTTTTGTAAGCCAGATCTGATAGCAAGAAATTCTCTCAGTTTTTGTTTATTTGGAAATGCTGTTATTTCCCCTGTCACTTTTGAAAGATCATTTTTCTGGTTCTAAGATACTTGGTTGAATGTCTCTCTTGGCTCTGTCCTATGGAGCAGGAGTGAGCCAGTGAGCTCTTTTTTGTTCTCAGAGGCCTCTAGGCATCTAGAGTATGTCCAGTCCCATTAGCATTCCAAGACAGGCAAGACAGAAACAAATCCCTCTGGAAGCCCCTAGAAAAGCTGGAATATTGGATGCATGCTCTACTCTTCTCTTTCCCCCTCAAGGAGAGGTTGTCAAGCTGTATCAGCCTCTGTCAGTCATACCACCCACAGGTCTTTCGGAGGAGTAGCACACTGCACAGCTCCCTTTTGTTCTCAGTGGCCTCCAGGCATCTAGAGTATGCCATATCCCATTAGTAGTCTGAGACTGGCGAGACACAAGCCAGTCTATCAGGCAGTTCCCTGAAAAGTCAGAATACTGAACTATGGTCCAATCTTTTCTTTTATTCCTCAAAGAGAATCTGGGAGCTGGGAGGTTCCTCCCAATTATGCGGCATTGTGCCACAGGAGTGACTATGGAGAGAAGGTGCCAGGAATTTTCTTACTGGCTTTGATGAGGCTAGTTTTTCACTTGCCTTGGGTGTAAGAGCCTGTTAAATAATTTCCTGATTTCTCAAAGGAAACTGGTCCATGCATTGTTGTTAAATTGTTGTCTCCGTGGGATGGCAGAGGGTATGGGGCTTCTTATTCTGCCATCTTGTTGTTGTCGTACCAGGATCTGGCTTCTGTGTTGAAAATAGTTAATGGAGGGAAGAAGCAGTTAGGTTAGTTAGGAGCCCATATAATAATTCAAGTGTGAGAGTGTTAGGGAGCTAGTGAGACATGAGTGCCAGGGGAACAAAGGAATATAAGTCCAGCCTAGAGACCGCCCAAAGAACACCCCACTGGTAGTTAAAGAATCTCTCCTGCATCCTGGAAGACAAAGGATGGGAGGGCCATAACCTATAGCTAGTTTAATCTGGCCACAGGCGCATGCACAGAAGGTACTACCCTAAACTGCCCACAACCTCGACCTTATTATACCATCATAATACCATCTTTATGTCTGGAAGTTCATGAATCTAATTATAATAGATCGAACTCTGGGTAAGCACGCGTGCACCAGGCAAACAGTTATATAGCAACAAGTGTCAATTAAAATGACTTTACATGCCAATCACCTAGGAATGCCTTTGAAACTACCCATCAAGGCCCTGATATAATGCAGACCTCCCTCTCCCCTGGAGTTATAGCTCTCTATCTTTCCCTACTGTAACCTGCTCCCCACAGGGTGCATAACCTCTTTTCCACGTGGTTAGCCAGTTTAGGCTTGACTCGTTTTCTACCTCAAAACATGCCTTTAATAAATCATACCTCTCACAATTGTCACCAATTGGAAATTCATTTCTTCATCAGTGATAAGGACCCAGACATGTGTGTTACCAGAACTCTAACAGTAACAAGAGGATGGTTATTTGGATCAACAATAATAGCACTGGAGGGTGTGAGATATGGTAGGACTCTGGGTATATTTTGAAGATAGAATGCACAAGGTTTACTAGTAGATTGGAAGCAGGAATTGTGAAGATATGCCAATGATGATTCAAGAATTTTTGTCCTGAGCAACTGAGTGGATGGAATTGTTTTTTTAATTGAAATGGGGAGAGATTTCAAATGAAACAGATTGCATGAGCCGGGAAGGGAAATAGCAAGATCTTTCTTTGGAGATGCTAATTTAGATTTGCTTATAATGTAAACAATTGGAGAAGTCAAGTGGGCAGTTAGATGTGAGTCAGGAGTTCAGGGGAGAGGAACTACTTGGGTTGTGACTTTAAGAAAACACAAGAATGGAAGCATTATGACAGTATTTTTTCCCATTTCTTTAATTCTGTTATGTTCACTTCCTAGAACAATCCCTGGCTCATATAAGAATTATAAATATTTATTTAATAGACTTTGCATGGTTTCTGTAATGTAGTATAAATTTAAAAAACATATTCAATCCATCATGTTTTTCAGGAGTTCATAGTGACAAATCTCTACCCTTCAATTGTATATTTGGCTTCCTAGAAGTAGATACTTGAAAGAGATACAGTGAAAAGGGGGTGATTACATTGTTTTGGGGTCAACATGTTATGAGGTTATAAAGTTCAGTGAATAATTTTAGCATCGTTTAAAACCTGACTCTGAGAAACCTCCAAAAATGTCATTCCATATATATTTAAAGAAATGACAGCATCCTTACTATAGTTATAAGGCATCAAAGTTTACCAGTTTTAAAAGGCTCATGAAACATGAGTATTATTAGTAAGATACTTTTGAAGAAGACTTTGCTCATTTAGAAATTATTCATTATATTGTTTGTAATTATTTTAAATATGTAAAACAGAAGAGTAATATGTACAGAGACAGATACTTGCTTGGGTGCATAATTATTTAATCAATTAATTAGGTATCTCACCCATTAGCTACTTTGTTAGTTTGAATTTAATTTGGTAAATGAGTTATTTGAATTTTTGAACCAATTCAGGCCTAGTCTCATATATTGAAAACACTAAGATCGGAAGTTCACATTCCAGTGCCTCTCTACAATCCTTCAGCATTTTTCATATCGGATTTGTAATAGAGGGTGTGCTAATCAACATAACAAACTTTAGACATGAGCTTTCACGTGTAAAACTAGAAATAAATAACATTCCAGATACACGAATTCCCTGGAAATATTGTACAAGCCTGGCTGCCTTAACATAAATAGGGTACAAGAAAAAAGTAGGTCCAATAGTTTGTGTTTTTTGTGGTGGCTCCCTCAAAATCTCTATCTTCATGGGATTCTTCTGCCTGATACCACTAAAAGTGAAGTTGAATTCTACACTAGATTTTGCCACATCTGGTTTAAAATTAGATTATTGTCACATATGATTTGAATGAAGCTCTCGTGTAAGATGTTTGTGGAATATCCAAAGGGATAGATAGTCAGGGCGTCATTCAGCTTACAGATAGGTTGAATAAATGTTTGGGGAATTCGCTGTTAAAACGTATAAGTGTGGTAAAATGTAGACTCAAGTTTGCTTGTGTTGTAATACACACTCTGCAGTAAGATTGTAGGGGAAGAGATCTATGACCCTCAATTGGCAAAAGAACATACCAGTTGTGAAAAACCAATTTGGTTTAGATTTATTTGCAACTCTGTTTTTTTTGCACTTTTCATGGCACTTATTTCCCATTTCATGTTACAGGTTTTTAAATTTTTAATTGCCTTATCTGCCTTAGACTGTGAGCTCCTTGGAGGTAGAGACAATGGTTAATTTGTTCACTTTTATGCTTCTCTAGCCTTAGCTCTATGCCTTGAACATAAGAAACACTCAGTGAATACTGATTGAACAAAGTAAACTTGTGAGAATATTAGCTAAGCCAAACTGAATTTGACCCCATACCTTGAATTTAAGAAAATAAATTCATAACTATGATTGAAAGCTGCATAATCTGTTCAAGAAAAATAAGCACATTTCTCTTTAAAAGGTCATTCCTTTTTATTGTTAAGATCTCTGTCACACTAACAAAAAACAAAAACTCAACTTTAAATAGTACCAATTTGCATCTAAATAATAAAAGAAGCACCCTCAGGAAAAAGTAACCTAAGATTTAATTGGTATTACGTGTATTTTAAAGTCTTATGAGATAAATTATTCCAAAGTGGTACATAATTCATCACTTTCATCAGTTTTGAAACTAATCTGCTCCTACATTTTCTATCAGCTTCACTAGATCTAATGTTATTTCTTTCTGAATGTCCAGAACACGAACAAGTCACTTGTTAAACCTTACCCAGTATCTCAAATATTTTAACACATCATCCTACATATACATTTCATTTGGATACAAATTATTTTCTAGAAATAAAAACAAAAGATAAATTGTTCACTACCAAGACAAAAGAGTCCTTTTAAACAGTGGATCTGAAAAGATATAGGTATAACAGAAAACTGAAGCCATTTTTTTTGTGGGGGGTAGCAGAAATCTCAAATTAAGAATACTAGGTGAACATATGTTTATGGAAACTTTTTATTTGCTTTTGCAAATGCACTTTAGACTAAAATTTTTACTTACATTGCTGCTTAGGAAAGCAAACAAACAATACTACGTAGCACCTTAACAGATAATTTTCTGTTTGAAATTTAAAATCAGTTTCTCCAAATTTTATGTTATATGGCTTTTTAAAGCAATATTCTCATTCCTTCTATAGAAAGCATATATATGCAATGTTTTCCTGCATTTTTGTTTTAGAATGTACACACAATAAATAAACTTTGACTGGTTTATCAAACCCATAAAATGGATCTTATCCATAGCTTTTATTAAGGATATTCTTGCCAGTTCAGTGATGTGAAACCATTTATACATGAAAAAAAACCAGAGTCCAGAGCCAGTCTAAAACTTCTATATTACCCAAATATGCCATGAATTGACTATGAAAAAGGTCAGCTGGGTAATCCTATACAAGCTTTGCAGAATGCTTACTCAAAAGAGAACAGTTCTGAAATATAAAACGATTTTTAAGTGGGAAGTTTCAGCAGTTTTTTTGGACTATTAACTACAAATATTTATTGTAACAATTGAACAGAACTACAGGAAACCATTGGCACTGATAGAAAATACTGATTCACTGTTAGGTTACAAAAATTTATATACAGCAAAACTGAATGCTCTTTACATAAAAAAAAAATAGACTACTTAAAAATAAACTTTCAAAAATTCTTGGTAATAACTACCAGAATTAGAAAAGTAAAATTAGCTGTTAGACACTGCCTATTTTAGAACACTGGACTCTAACAGCACCTCGACTGCTGGAAAAAATATATAAGTATGTCATGCAACATAAAAGACCAAGCTACGCTGGACAACTTTTCTATGCAGAAGAGAGCTTCTCCCAATGAAAAAACAGTCAAGATCCAAATGCGCATTTTTAGGCATTAACAATAGAAACAAAAAGAATCCAGATGAAATATTATACTTGATGTTCAATTTTAATAGCATTTTGATAAGGAATGCTTCCTTTCACTTTAAGACATTTCTGCACATGTATGTTTTAAAATTTTAAAATTCAGGAAACGGCCAAGCCACAAGTTAATTCTTAACATGAATATACATAGTTAACCCTATATTATGCAGGCCCTTTTGAAAAGCACTGATGCACCCAACGGTTCTATGTATCTTTTCATAAAGAACAACACAAACTTTATCATCACTAACACCCAATATCTATAGTCACTTAATGTTTCGGAGCACACTGATTTAGAAGGCAAGTTTCTTTCAAAAATGGCTTAAACTCAAGCATTTTTTTCCTGAACATTGAAATTTATATTTCCAGGAAACTAAGAATTAGATAAGAAAAAGTGAAATAAATATCAACTCTAATTTCAATTACTTAAGTATTCAAGTCTATAAAAGTAGGTCTGTGGTTTAATTGTAATTAGGTTTTAGATAGTTGGTATGAAACTGCAAACTCACTCCTCAGACTTTAACCACAGAACCTGGTCCTATCCTGTTTCTAACAAGACCTGAAACCAAAGTTTAAACCCTGGATATACCACTTACAAGTAATACTTGTGAACCTTTAAACTGCTACCCCTGTTCATCCTTTTGGAATTTGGATCAAGAAAGACAGATATGAGCCTTGCCTCCTGTCTTTTTGCCAATAGACTTGCAAATAAAGCTCCTTTATTATTATTTTTTTATTAGTTTCAGGTATATTGATTAGAAATTTCATTAGACATTTATATCGTTTATGAAGTGATCTCCCCGATTATTCTATAACCCATCTGGCTCTACGCATAACCATTACAATACTATTGACTATAAAGCTCCTTTCTTTTCTCAAAGGACAGTGCCAAAGTATGTTGGGCAAGAGACCCTTGTTAGATAACAAGATCACATAAAAATGGTTTAGGATGGTGGTCATTTTCATAAGATAATACTTCTTAATTAAGAAAAACAGTTGTGGAACTAAATTTAATGAAAGATTTTGGGTCTCCTGTTGTAATATAAGTTCTTAAAAATTTAAAGCAAATACTCATTAAGGCAGAGCTGACATTTATCTCCCAAGAAGAATGATGACAAACAAGTCATTTTATTAAAATGAAATCTATTATAAAATTGATTCTGGAAAGCTTGTCTATGCGGCAGAATCCAGCTTCCTCAACAATAAGTGTAGCAGCAAAAAAGATTTCTGATTGGATCAGAAAATTAATGTGTCCTCGATCTAGGAGGGAAAGTCAGCTAAATTAAAGAAAAAAAAAGGTCAATTGTAAGAATCGCATTATTTTTGATGAGCCACGGTTTACTAAATGTCAGCTGTCAGAAATAGAACTTCATACCAATTCCATTTTATTCTCTATTTAGATACATTTATTTGAGAACAGATGGCATACGTAAATTTATGGTCAAATCCCTTGATGCTAGCACATCACAGGTCCCTATTAAGGAGTACGTCATATTCCTATTGCCTATCTTTGTAGCATTGTTCTGGCAATAAATGTGAACATGCCACAAATTCCAAAAGGATGAACAATCATTTCATCAGTGTTGCATTTTAAAATGGTTGACATGAAACCTCTGATATCTGTTCTAAAGAAAAAGATTTACCTACCAGAAGGTTTTTCTAGAAATACACCCCAGCAGCTTGAGATAGACAATGAAGTGTTTGTACTGGTACACTAGTTTGTTTGGTGGAATACACATCTGTACTGCAGGGCAGCTGTCTGATGATTTATCAGAGCTATAAATTCGTTGGCTAAAGTACTCTAGCAAACATTTATGTGTAAGAATTGAGCTGTTATTTTGATCATGACTGGATATCTTGCAGTTCCTGTTCTTCCTCTGCTTTTAGATCCTGGTAAGCCTGCATTTTGCTTGCATCCTTTAAGAAAGCCCTGTTATAAGACAGTATCATGAGGTAGTGGACCAGGGCGATGATGGTGGCACCAGCTCCCACACAGGCCACAATGAAAAGGTGGTAGGACATGTAGAACTCATTTGTATCACAGATGTTCTAGGGAAGAGCCATGTATTTTTCCTGGGAAAGCATTCCAAGGAATGATATACTGCATTGTCAAATATCCACACAGACCTGTTCCACAATTGCTGTCCCGTTGGTCTGGGTGACTCGATGACTTCACAAGTTGACCACATGCTGTAGAATATAAATACAAAGCACAGACAAGCCAAGCCACTCCCAGCACATAGGTGAGGAAGACAAACATTCCAGGGATGCATCGGCCATCGGCCAATTGTTTCAAATACCCTGTACAGTTCTTTCACTTCCCATGTGCTGGAAAGGATGATCCCATACAAGAAAAAAAAGGACATGATTCCATAAATGACATACTGCATTGGTTGTATTACCTCACTCAGCAAGGCATGGTCACTTGTGTTGGTGGAGAAACCTGGATCAAGAATCACCATTGTTACCACAAAAGCCACATGTGCAGAGCCACAGAACAAGGCAACTCTAGAGAAGCAGAGGATAGTGGCCACCAGAGAGGTGTCAAGGACTTTTCTCAGACACCTGATGCAGTATTTGAAGCAGCCCATAGCTGGAAACCAGTGGGAGGTTAGTAGGCTTTGGGCTCTAAGGCTCCCCTGGGACAGGCAGAGCCAATGACACAATTTCAGGGCTGGCAGGATATGCATGGGCTAGGCTCTGGGCAGGCTACACTGGGCTTCTAGGCTAGTGGCTCACTCCTCAATACAGCAGTATTTTCATATAGCCTAACAAAGCATAGATCAAAAGACATAATAGAACTAATAGATGCATAGCTATCCGAAAAAAAGTGGACTCACTGAAAGGGATGAAAATAGAATAAATTAGGCTAGAAATATTTCATTTTATTTTCAAACATTTATTAATTTATTTAAAAAAGAGTGTTCACTTCCTAACAACAATTAGGATGGCTAATTAAAAAAAAAAAAAGAAGAAGAAAATAAGTGTTGGTGAAGACGTGGAAGAATTAGCAGTCTTGTGCACTGTTGGTGGAAACCAAAAATGATTCATCTGCTATGGAAAACAGTATTGTGAGTCCTCGAAAAATAGAAAATATAATTACTAAATAAGCCAGCAATCCAATTATGAGTATATATGCACCAAATTGCAAGCAAGGTCTTTAAAAGCTATTTGTACACCCATGTTCATAGCAGCATTATATTCACAACAGCTAAAGGGTGGATGCAACCCAAGTGTCCTTCCATGGATGAGTAGATAAAATGTGGTATATCCATACAATGGAATATTAATCAGCCTTAAAAAGGAAGGTATGGAATATACATCAACATAATAAAGGACATATATGACAAACCCAGAGCTAACATCATACTTAATTGTGAAAAGCTGAAAGTGTCGTTTTTAAGATCAGGAACAAGACAAAGATTATACTTTCACCACTTTTATTCAACATAATATTGGAAATCCTAGCCACAGCAATCAGACAAGAAAAAAAGGCATCCAAATTGGAAAGGAAGAAGTAACACTGTCGTTATCTGCAGATGACATGATACTATACAGAGAGAATTCTAAAGAATCCACCAAAGATCTATTAGACTAATAAATGAATTCAGTAAAGTAGCAGGATATAAAATTAATGTCCAGAAATCAGTTACATTTTTATACACCAATAACAAATTATCAGAAAAATTAAGAAAACAATCCACCTTACAATTGCATCAAAAACATATCTAGGAACAAATTTAAGCAAAGAGGTAAAAAACCTGTACTCAGAAAATTATAAGACACTGAAGAAAGAAATCGAAAGATAGAAATAAATGGAATCACATACTGTGTTCATAGGTAGGAAGAATTAACATTGTTAAAATGCCCATACTATCCAAAGCAATCTATAGATTCAATGCCATCCCTATCAAAATACCAATGTCATTTCTTTCACAGAACAAGAATAATCATAAAACATATATAGAACCACAAGAAATTCCGAATAGCCACCGCAATCTTGACAAAGAAGAAAAAAGTTCGAAGTATCACACCACATAATATCAAACTATACTACAAGGCTATTGTAATCAAAGCAGCACGGTACTTGTGTAAAAACAAATAGATCAATGGAATGGAATACAGAGCCCAGAAATAAACCCATGCCTATGTGGCCAATTAACCTATGACAAAGGAGGCAAGAATATACAATGGGATAAAGACAGTCTCTTCAATAAATGGTGTTAAAGTTGGGTGGTGAACACACGATGCAATATACACATGATGTATTATTGAATTGTACATATATAATTGAAACATATATAATTTTATTAGCCAATGTCACCCCAATAAATTAAATAAAATAAAAATAAATAAATGGTGTTGGGAAAACTAGATAGACACATACAAAAAATGAAACTGTATCACCTTCTTAAAACATATATAAGAATAAACTCAAAATGGATTAAAGACTTACATGTAAGACCCAAAACCATAAAATCCTAGAAGAAAACATAGGCAATAAGCTCTCTGACATTGTTCTGTTTTTGGATATGTCTCCTCAAGCAAGGGGAACAAAAGAAAAAAATAAACAAATGGGACTATATCAGACTAAAGAGTTTTTGCATGGTGAAGGAAACTATTACAAAGTGAAAAGACAACCTAATGAATGGGAGAAGATATTTGCCAATGATACATCTGATGAGGTGTTAATATCCAAAATATGTAAGAAACACATACAACTTAAAGCCAAAAAAACCCTAACAATTCAATTAAAAATTGGGCAGAAAACCTAAAGAGATATTTCTCCAAAGAGGACATACAGATGGCCAATAAACATGTGAAAAGATGCTCAACATCACTAATCATCAGGGAAATGCCAATTGAAACCACAATGAAATATCACCTCACACCTGTCAGAACGGCTATCAATAAATCAACAAACAACAAGTGTTGTGCGGATGTGGAGAAATAGGAACCTGTGTGCATTGTTGGTGGGATTGCAAATTGATGCAACAACTATGAAAAACAGTATGGAGGTTCCTCAAAAAACTAAGAATAGAATTACCGTAAGATCCAGCAATTCCACTTCTGAGTATTTATCCAAATAAATCCAAAACACTAATTCGAAAAGACATATGTGTCCCTATCTTCATTGAAGCATTATTTACAATAGCCGAGATATGGAAGCAATCTAAGTACCCATCACTAGATGATCAGATAAAGAAGAAGTGGTACATATGTACAATGGAACATTACTTGGCCATAAAAATAAAAGAATGAAATCTTACCACTTGTGACAACAATGGATGGACCTAGAGGGCACTATGCTAATTGAAATAAGTCAGACAGATAAAAAAATACCATATGATTTCACTTATATGTGGAATCTAAAAAAAACAAAATAAACAAGCAAAACAGAAACAAACTCATAGATACAGGGAACATTTTGATGGTTGCCAAATGAGAGGGGTTTGGGGGAATGTGTTAAAAAGGGGAAGGGATTAAGAAGTACAAATTGGTAGTTATAAAATTGTCATGGGGATGTAAAGTACGGTGTAAGGAATATAATCACTAATATTGTAATAACTATGTATAGTGCCAGGTGGGTATTAGACTAATTAGGGGGATCAGTTCGTAAATTATATGTCTAACCACTATGCTGTACATCTGAAACTAATACAATATTGACTGTCAACTGTAATTAAAAATTTAAAAAAAATTAAAAAGGAAGGTTTTAAAATAGCCAAACTTGTAGAAGCAGAAAATAAAATAGTGGTTACCAGGGGTTGAAGGAGGGAGAAAGAAGTGCTGCTATTAAGTTTCAGGTATGCAAAAAGAATAAGTTCTAGACATCTGCTCTACAGCATCCAATCTAAAGTTAACAATATTGTATCGTATACTTAAAATGTTAAGAAGGTATATCTTATGTTAAATATTCTTTGAAACAAGGAAGTCATTCTGACAAATGTTATAACATAGATGAACCTTGAGGACATTCTGCTAATTGAAATAAGCCAGTCATAAAAAGAAATAGTATACGATTCCACGTACATAAGATAAACTCATAGATGCAAAAAGTATAATGGTGGTTGTCAAGGGCCGAGAGAAGGGCAAATGGAGAATTGTTTAGCAAGTGTGGAGTTTAAGTTTTGCAAAATGAAAAGAGTTCTGGAGATCTGTTGCACCATAATGTGAATACACTGAACACTACTGAACCGTACACCAAAAATAGTTAAAGTGGTAAATTTTATGTTATGGGTGTTTTGGCACAATAAAAAATTAAAAATGATTTTTAAAATTATTCTTGAGTGTCCACTATGGGCTGAAAAACCAACTAGACATTGAGGATATTAAGATAAAAAGATATGATTTCGTCCCTTGAGAGTTTTAGTGAGTTGACAGGCAAAGAAACAATAATAATTGTGTATGCATGTGGAAAGTTTGCAGGGCAAAAAACACCTAAATTTATGTGGAGTGGTCACTGACCACAAATAAGAATACAGAGTAACCAAGAAATAGTATAATATTTGAGATTATTTTTTCAAAAGTAGCCGTGTGACCATAAGCAAATTATTAACCTCTCTGAGTCTTAACTTCCTCATCAGTAAATCATGTCAGAGAGTAGTTGTAAGGATTAAATAATATATGTAAAGCTCCTAGCAGAGTTTCTGGCACACAATGTTATATCTACTAGTATTAGTACTGTTGTTTCATTATTTTTACTATTGTTGTTTTACTCTGGCATTAACTTTTCCTCTTGTATTGTTAAATTTTGCTGCTTTCGGCTTGACTTTTACTTTGGCATTTGCTTCTTTCTTACCCCACTTCTTCTGTCCAGTCTTTTCATTTCTCACCTGGGCAATTACAATAGAATTGTCACTATTCTTACTGTTATCTTCCAACCCATCCTTTGGATTGTAGCTAGAGTTGCTTGGGTTTTGAATTTCCTAAAGAAATCAGATCATGTGACTCTAAGAATCTTTAAAGCTTCCTTTACTCACAAAACAACATGCAAATCTCTTGGCATGCGGTTCTGAGCTCTCCTAAGTTGATCCCAACCTATCTTTTCAATCTTTTTTCTGTCACTGTAGTATGTGATTCTCTCCTTTATCCAGCTATTATGGAATGCTCTCATTTCCCGAATATGTAATGCATTTTTGCCATTTTGTGCCTTTATACATAGCCATTTTTTTTGTTGAAATACTATCCTTTACCTTTTCAAATTATTTTCTTTCTTTTTATCCCAGTTCAAACATCACCTCCTGTGCTCATTGTTGAGTAGCAATTTGAACATCAGTGTTCTAGCTTACTCTCTTTAACATTAACTTCTTTTTCCTAAGTAATATAATCTAAACTCCTGAGCTTTGCCTTCTGAACCATTCATGATTTGATTCCCTCTAAGTCCATCTCTAACTGTTCCCTTATAAATATCACTGGCACCAACAAGCTGCTAAGTTTCTTTAATTCTCCTTATATATAAAGCCTTTTAAGCATTCAAGGGCTACCATGATCCTTCAGTGAGAATTCCCTAAAAACTCCACTCCTCTAGATCATATCTGATGTGATTTCTGTAATATCCTCCGTTGGCACCCCCCACTACTCCTTGAACTCTGCTCCGTATATTATTAGTATTTGATTTGTGTTAACCTTCCAGTTAATTGCTTCTCAAGAACAGAAAGAATCAAGTTTCTTTGTATTCTCAGCATCTTGCACTGTCCCCCAGATAACAGACGTTTGTTCAGATTGCTGTTTTAGAAAATGTAGAGCTGAAAGGAATCTTAGGATCCATCTATTCCTGACTCCTCCTTTTACAGAGGAGGAAGGAAACTAGAGTGCAGAATTGGGGAAAGTTCAGCAGGACACAAAAAGGAACTTCGGGTTAAGATCCTTTGGTTGATATATTTCTATTAGGGGATATTTCAGATGCTATTTTAAATTTTATGAGATAGATTGAGAAATATTTGTTGAAAGTATTTTTTCAAAACCTTCCTTGATTTATGTGGAAGCCAAGTTAGTTTTGGATCAAAAAGTCTATTATAGAGAAAAAAAAATGGCATAGATGATAGCGGCTCCATTTGTCCCTCTGGAGACCAAATCAAAGTTGTGACAGAAACAAGGAGCAGCAGCAAGGAAAAATTGCCTGGGATCTTAATTAACAAGAGATACAACTAAGGAGAAATCCAAGAACTTACCCTACAAACGGCAGAAGGTAGTATGGAGCGAGGACGCGGGGCTGCCAAGTCCCAAGCGGCTGAGTGAGATGGTGGCTGTGGCAGCGGCAGACTCCTCTTAAAGGGGCCACGTCCACGAGTGGATTTTTGCACTGATGGACCTGCTCACTCTGAGCACCAGTGCCAACTTGGCTGCACACAGCAGGCATGAGGGACTTACAGGTAGACATTGTCGGAGTGAGGGCCGAGGCGAAACTCACTTGGCACAGAAGTGCCGGCGGGATCCACTGTTCCCTTTTGGGCCCTCCCCTCTCCCAGTGCGCAGACACAGGGCCGCCATAGCTGTGACGTCATCAAACTGGATAACAGAGGTTGCTCCGCCCAGAAGATTCCCTGAAACCCCGCCTCCCCCCAACTCGGGCCCCACCCAAGCCACATGAAGGTGTGTCCTCAGTGAGTCAGATGTGCTTTGCTGAGCAGTGCCTAGACTCACACAGGAGGCAGCTGGCCTCGGTTTCTAGTGTGGCCTTTTGAGGCAACTATAAGCTCAGCACCTGTGGATTGCTTGCTCAATCTTAACACGTGGCCCTGGAGGGGCAGAGGCTTGGGCTAAGTTTGGCCTGCAGCTGAACCCCTCTCACGACTGTGCTACTGGACACCTACTTCACAAATCCACACTAATAAGACCGGGAGACTTAGGAGCTTGGCTTAGTTCATAGAAACAGACATGGAAAGGCAGCCAAAATGGGAAGACTAAGAAGCAGAAACTATATGAGAGAACAGAACGAAGATTCAAATATAATGCAGTCAAGTAATCTAACAGATGCAGAATTCAAAACACTGGTTATAAAGATGCTCAATGAACTTTTGGGAAATGTAGAGAACTCCAACAAAAACATAAAAATGGAAATGGAGATTGTAAGAGGGAACCAGTCTGAAATAGAGAACACATTATCTAAGATGAGAGTATATTAAATGGAATAAACAAAGGAATAAACAAAGTGAATAAAGAAGAGGATCACATGCCCTATCTAGAGGATGGGAAAGCCAAGGACACACAATCAGAATGGCAAGAAAAAAGAGCCCAAGACCATAAAGATGATTTAAGCAGGATATGGGACACTATTAAGGCTCCAAATATTTGTCTGATCGGTGTAAGTGAAGAAAATCAAGATGTTGAACAGCTGTTTGAAGAAATAATGATAGAAAACTTCCCTAACCTGGTGAAGGAAATAGATATAAAACCCCAGGAAGCTCAGAGGATCCCCAAAATCAAAGATCTAAAGAGGCCCACACCAAGACACATCATAATTAAAATGCCAAAGATTAAATACAAAGAAAAAAATTTAAAAGCAGCCAGAGAAAAGCAAATAATTACGTATAAGGGAACACCCATACGGCCGGCAGCTGATTTCTCAAGAGACACTATGCAGGACAGAAGGGCTTGGCAAAAAATATTTGACAGGATGAAGACCCAGGATCTACAACCACGAATAATTTATCTAGCAAAGCTATCATTTAGAGTTGAAGGACAGATAAAGAGCTTCCCGGACAAAAATAAGCTAAAGAAATTTATCACCACCAAGCCAGAATTACAGAAAATGTTGGAGGGACTTCTTTAAGAAGAAAAAGCATGTATTAAAAACAGGAATAAAGAATGGTAAAAACTACATTCCTATCAATAAGTACTTTAAATGGAAAAGATTTAAGTGCTCCAACCAAGGGATGGAGTGGCTAAAAGGATAAGAAAACAAGACCCCTACATATGAAAAGGAAGGGGATGGAAAAAAGTGTTGCTGTGATTAACCTAGAAGCTATTTAAATCAGACAGAGAAAGATAAACACTATGTGATTTCACTTATATGTGGAATTTAAGGAATAAAAAGAACAAACTAATCAAAAACAGACTCACAAATATAGTGGACGATTTGGTGATGGACAGAGGGGAGGGGGTGATATAATGTCGGGGTAAGGGTTAAAAGTGAGTGGCTGTGACGGATGGTCACGGGGATGGGGAACATGGCATAGGGAATGCAGTTAGCATTAATACATTGGCTAGGTAGAGGGTCAGGGGAGGGAGGGAGCAATTACAGGGATCATTTTACTGACTATATAGATGTCTAACCAATGTACTATATACCTGAAACCAATTAAAAATTTTTAAAAAGTCTATTATATGCAACATGATAACATTTATGCAAAAGTACAAAAAACTATATTTTTAAAATAAAAAAGCAACTTTATGTATGTACTTTTCAAAAAAGGGATAAAATGCTAGTGATGATGACTGCAGAACAGCCTAAATGTAATTGACACTGAATTATATACTTTAATATGGTTAAAATGTAAAATTTTGTGTTATATATTTTTACCATAATTTTAAAAAGCGAATAATATAATATAACATTGGGGAGAGGTACATTCCCCCCAATCCTCTTTAAGTCTTATGGTTAAACTAATAATAAAATTGACATAAGACAGGTTAACAGGAAAAAAAAGAAATTTAATATGCACACACATGAGATCATAGATGAGGCTCAGAGCAGGCAGCTTTTTATACCTTTTATATAAAGAAACAATGAATTTAAGAGGTTTGACAGGACAAAGAAACCTGGGGTTTGGGTGCTCCTTAGTGAAGAATCTAAGCAAAGTTTGGACTTGGGTTTTACATTAGTAAAAACAAAGAAAAAAAACAAACAAAAGGTTTGTTTACATATACTTCTTGGCCCTGAATTCGAAACTCTGGTGAGAAGAATGTCAGGGAGGGCACCTTTTACATGGGAGATTTATCTCCTAGGAGAACAGAGAGAGGGG
>NW_024342538.1:1259777-1265491 GCF_902729225.1 Pteropus medius
AGAGAGAGAATGAATCAGAGTATTCTTCTTGCACTGAGTTTCTTACGTAATTTTAATTCAAAATAATCAATATACTATTGTGAGATATTTTGGGGCATCCAATCCTGGGCCTTGATAATAACAAAATCCAAATATTGATTGTATACTTTAAATAGGTGAATTGTATGGAATTTAAGTATATCTCAGTAAAGTTCTTTTAAAAAAGAAAATGAAAAAAATAGGTGTTTTTCAGGCTTAGTATTACTATTATCATTGAAAATAAATAAAAATTTCTTATTTGTTACTCTAGTTTTCAACCAACTAGCTACATTTGTTACATTTTCCTCTATGGATAAAGTCTGATGCTTTGTGTTTATGCTATCAAAAGAGGATATACTTTACATTTAACCTCTTGAATATTTTGATTTGAAGATGTAGTGCTACCCACTGACCTACGACAATTTGGCTAGTCAGCAATTATTATATTCCTTTGGTAAATATCTTTGCTTTCCAAAGATAGAGGTAGACAAGAGCTATGCTTCCTCTACTCTATTAGCTTGCTAAGAGTAAAAGCTATGTTAAAATACAACAAGTTATATCAGTTTGTGTTAAACCTACATAAATGAACAGATTCAAAACCTGTTACATAATGAATCTTTGTACCTCATGGGAGTCCCACTCTTCATACTCAGGCAGCCAAACAATAAACAGTGAAATTCCCATGGTAGTTCTAGCCAATGGGGTAAGAGGCTGAGTCCTTTTGAAATGCAGGGGTAGGGAGAACACAAAATCAACCACATGGATATGACACACAGAAATACTTTAGAGTAACTCATTTTAGCAATTAAATCTGGTTCAGTATTTAGGCGATTTGGAAGTGACGTGGTAGAGTCCTTAAAACTAACTTCCCATAATTTACCCTTGATCTTAAAGCTAGGAAATAGCAATGCTAACAATAATCTATCATTTAGAGTACTTACTATGGGTCAAGTATGATCGTAATCTGGATTGCCACTAAAGCAGGCATGAGATAAGAATTCAGGAGGTTATTCCAGGAAGCAGGAATGCAGCAGTGGGTGGGAACAATGAGACAGGAAAAAGCAAAGAGAGAATAAAGGGTGCATTATGAGGAATCGTGTAGCAAAGCAGTTTCCAAAATAGCAGGCCTCAGTTACCCCTGTACATTTAAAGATTTAGAGCCTCAAAAAGTTTTTGTTTATGTGGGTCGTATCGATCCATGTCAAGCACTGGAATTGAGTCTCGTAGAGTGAGTAAGGCTTGAAATAGAAAACTCTTAGAAGGAACATTCTAAACAGGGGATAAAATGTACCAAGTCATGGCAGAGTAAGATCTACTCAGGAGACGTCAATATGAACGAAAACAATGTTTACGATTGTACCGAAAATGAGAAATACCCTAAATGCACACAAATGAGAAAATGTTTAAACAATGGTACCCTCATGTTTGTAAAAATGTACAATGATTAAAAGCAAAATGCTAGATTGGCAATTTCCAAACATGGTGGCTTTAAGATCTCTTTGCATTTTTACTAATTCTTAAAGACCCTAAGACCCTAAACAGTTTTTGTTTAAAGAGTTTATGCCAATTGCTATTCATCACACTGGAAATTAAACTGAAGAAAATTATAAAATGATTATTTATTAATTCACTTAAATATAATTAATAACCCATTACATGTTAAAAATAATAATTCATTTTATGTTAAAAAACTTTTTCAAAACGAAATATAATGTAGCACAAAAAGTCATTTTACATTTTTACAAACCTCTTAAATGTCTAACATAATACAAGACAATGGGATTCTCATATCTGCTTTTGCATTTAATCTCTAACAATCTGTTTTGGTTGAATCATATGAAGAAAATTCAGCCTCACACAAATATCTAGTTGTTAAAGGAAGGAGTATTTTAATTGCCTTTCTAAATAACTTTGGATATTTTTGATATAACAAAACTCAACGAGTAGGAATTTCTTAAAGATAATTCAATGTGGAATCTGAAACTATATCAATGAACATTTTGCACGTCAAATAGAATTTTCATGAATGGCTTTGTAATGTCTGCATGGCCATTTGAAAAATACTATTCGCAGTTTTTATTATCATCACCATCTCATTGGAAAGGCTATAAGTATTGAGAAGCTATAAAACTCATGTTGGTGAATACAAAATTTCCAAAAGTCTAATTTTCATTTAAATTGTCAAATATTAACATTGGCAACAACTGCTATCATTTGTTTTCCTTAAAGTAGCAGGCTCGTTTCATTTATTTTTGAGGAAATGTCTGCAAAATAACTGAGTCTGAATAACCACAGCTTTTTCTCTCATTCTTTCAGGTAAAAAAAAAAAATGGTGTTCCATAAAATATAGTAGTTAGCTCAGTTCATAACTCAAATAACTGCACAAATGTTTTTTCTCAAGACAACAATCTGACTTTTTGTTTTCAGAAGTGCTGTATGTGTACTTCCCATTTTGTTGCAAAGCGTATTAAAAACATGTGTTCACTGTATACTTGAAACTAATTAAAATAAATAAATTAAAAAATACATGTGTTCAAGGGTAGAAAATTAATTAAATAAATAATCTATTGTGTAATATGTGGTACATATATACAATGGAATATTACTCAGCCATAAGAAGAGCTGAAATACTGCCATTTGCAACAACATGGATAGATCTTGAGATTATCATGCTAAGCGAAATAAGTCAGACCGAAAAAGTTGAGAAGCATATGATGTCACTCATATGTGCAACACTGTTGTGGGTGATCTAAATCTGTCATTGCCTCAGTGGCGCTGAGGGAGCCTCCGTTCTTTCTGCCAATGCAGTAAAGAATTACAGATCAGCAAAATTTAGGAAAAGTGAGATTTATTAAAGTACATTTCAAGAGAGAAATGGGCTATGCCAGAGATGGCCATAGCCCCACAGAATTCAGGATGGCCCTAGATGGGTGGTTTTGGTAGGGGAGTACTAGATGAAAGGCATGTGAGGTCATTTCGATTGGCACTTCATTGTTATATAACTCTTTGTCTACTGTGCATGCAGTTACCCAGAATTTATTCTATTATAATTAGATTCAAGAACTTCTGGGCATATATATGATATTATAATGATGATATAATGAGACTAAGGTCAAGCAAAGACAGTGTATATATTAACTGCACAGGCTTTGTGGCTGGCCCAAACCCCTGGCTATTTTGTGGTTTTTTACTTCCTGGTATTTTAGGATGTAAGGGTATTTTTAACCACAAAATGGGTGTTTCTGGGAGTTCCTAAGGGTGGTCCCTGGGTTGGGCCTGCATTTCCCAGTTGATCCTGTCATCGAATTGCCTAACTTGGGGGATGTAACACTGAAAGCAACAAATGAACAAGACATACAACCAAACAAAAACCCATAGACACAGACAACAGTTTAGTGGTTACCAGAGGAAACAGAGGGAGAGGATTGGTAGGCAAGGGTAAAGAAGGTCAAATATATGGCGACAGGAGATTTGACTTTGGGTGGTGAACACACAATGAAATATACAGAGGATGGATTATAGAATTGTACACTTGAAACCTATATAATTTTATTAACCAATGCCACTCCAATAAATTTAATGAAGAAATAAAGAACTTTCTCAAATGTAACTAGATTTATTTTTAACTGAGAGTGCATGGTAGTGAAATATACAATGACCTTGTACAATTTGATGCTATTTCCTTGATTTGTGCTAAGGCACCAGCAATTTACCAACCAGTGATTTTACGCCATCGGTACAAATGTGAACACAGTGGGAATAAAAAAGGTTTTACCTTACAGTCCCCCTGAAAGTTTCATGGGGAGCCCTAGGTTTCTACAGACCACACTTGGAGCACTACTGCTGTATATATTCCAAAACTGTTCTTCCAAAATATGGGAAGATAGAGTCTTTGTCCTGTTACTTCAACTCCCATTGTTTAAAAGCTGCCGCTGACGTTGTTCATGTTCCTATATTTACAGTCTTGCCTGTTGCAATGATTCAAGTGTGCTGAGAACCAAATCCCAAACAAGATTAAGTATGCAAAAGGATTATTTGGGGAGGAAACAGGAGAGCTTTCATACTGTGATTCAGGTCACACACCTCTGTAATGAGAAAGAGAAGGAAGGAGGCTTGAAAGTGGGTAAAAAGGGTAGAAAAACGCTTAGACTACAGGGCAAGTTCAAGAGTAATCTGGCCAGGTTAATGGAGATACCTTAAGCCAGACTCTTTCAGTGCAAGAGTTTCATGTCCCTCCATAATGGACTTGCCTTACTACCTCCACCATGCTCTGTCATTGGCTGTGTAAAGCCTACAAGCAGCAAGACCTTGGCAGGCATGTAGTGGTGGATTCAGAAGGGCAATGTCTAGATCCATCACTCTACCATGCTCCCTGAAACATGAGAGCTGAGTGGCACATTTTCATGACTCCCAAGTGGACACCCCCTCGCATCGAACAGCATCCATTTCTCCAAGCAAATTTTGGGAGCATTCCCTATGGTCCCTGTGGTTCTGTCTTCCTGAGGTGAAACTGAGAAGCAAGAATTTAGTGAACAGACTACAATCACTGTTACTGTAGTTGATCTTGTGGGGCTGCAACTGGTATGCATCTCTTTCCTCTCTTCTCCACTCTTCATTCTAAATTCCCTTTACCCTTAGCTATCAATTGTTGTAGAAAACTAGAGAGATCCAGCATCTTCAAAGAATTCCAAGGTGGAATGAGATGACATGGAGATATGAATCAGGACACTATTTGCTACATCCATCATGTTGAAAGCAGTGTGTGTGTGTGTGTGTGTGTGTGTGTGTGTGTGTGTATGTATGTATTGTAGTATAGGAAAAATAACTTTCCCTCTACCCTTCTAAGATTCTTGGCCAAAACACCCCTGATCCTGGACATTACTTGTAAAATTCTTAATCTTTTAGCAGAAAATGAAATGGGACATCTCTTGCAGAGTTAATTTTTTAGTAAACTTAGTTAAGTCTTCTTCTCTCCTTTCTCTGGGAAAAAAGGCCCTCTCCCTCAAATCCTGAAACTGCCCAAAACTGGTGACTCAGATCCTCTGGCTATTGATAAGGGTCATCAGCCTATTGTTAGCAGAAATAGTGTTAGGCCAGACAAGGCCCTTAGAGTCAGACGGGAGGGGGCTTTAGGCCAAAGGTCTTTTTTTTTACTCTTTAAGAAATATATTAACCAAGCCTGTTTCCCTTTACTAGCTTAATAGGCAAATCAATAATAGAAATTAATAGATATGTGATTTAAATAACAAGTTCTGAGGTGGCACTTTAGCAGGAAACCCAAGACTCCACCCGGACTGAGGCAGAAAGGAAAAGAGCTCCATGAAACCCCAGTAGGCAGGGACAACGACCTTTTTCAGCAGGAAGCAGATAAGGAAGAAGAGATCTCCTGTTCCTCAACATCCATACTAATAATAAGGGGGTTCATGGCTCTTAGAAAAGAGCTAGGCAGAAAGGTTAGTCAGGGGGTTTCGCGTCTGCCTGCAAAGACACTGAGGTCTTTCTATACTAGAAGGGGTCCGCCCTAATCTGCCCACAATTAAGAAAGCCAGAAGGCATTTTTAGGCTAAAAGTAACTCATACAAAGAAACAAGTAAGCAGAGAATTAGGTACCAGTTTAAGCCAGTCACTCGCATCTGCACAATGAAGACTTCAACAACCTTCAATCACCTGAGCCTCATTATACCATCATTGAAATA
>NW_024342539.1:0-184212 GCF_902729225.1 Pteropus medius
ATCTAGGGGAGGAGCATGAAAAAAGTGCTTAAAGCATGCTTTTAACTAAGTTCTGTTTTGTTTATATTCTTCCTAAAATTAAGACTATCATATGAATGATAAAAAGTCTATTTAATCAAATAATTTTGATTACATGAGTAAAGCAACCAGTCCGATAAATGATTTAGTTGTTCAAATTTAAGTAAATGTAGTCTTTGGATGATTGTGCTTCTGAAATATGTCTACTCAAATCTGATTTAAACTTCCTAAGTTCCTACAGAAGTTGCAGTGGGCAGAATTCTAAGATGGCCCCCAATATTTGCACTTTCCTGTCCCCCAGTATATACCTTCTCGCAGTTATTCAATCAAACTCTAAGCTAGGTACTCCTGCAAAAAGATTTTGCAGACGTAATTCGGGTGCCAGATTAATTGACTTTAAGATGGGAAGATTATCCTGGGGCAGAGGGTTCATCTAATCAGGTGAGCCCTTAGAAGGAACTGTGCTCTTCCAGGTGAAAGAGAGTTAAAGACTGAAATAGATTAAACACAAACTGACTTTGAAGAAGGAGGGAGACATGTAGCAAGGAATGCGAATGGCTTTTAGGAGATGAGAGCAACCACCAAGGAAATGGGGACCTCAGTCCTACAACCACAAGGAACTCAATAATGCCCAGACACATGACCTTGGAAGATGAAACTGAACTTCCAATAAAAATAAAATCTTGCTGACACTTTTGGCCTCAGGGTTTGGCCAGAGCAGAGAACCCAGCCATGTTGTGCACAGCCTTCTGACCTAAAGCACTATGACCTAACAAATGGGTGCTGTTTTAAGCCCTTGAATTTGTGTTAACTTGCCACACAGCAATAGAAAACTAATATAGCAACTATTCTGTTTCCCTGCTCAGCATCTTTCCCTTCAACTGCTTATAATAATAGACTCAAATCTTCTTGACAAAAAAGATAGGACATGTGACAAACCTGGCAATTATCATACCTCTTGCCTTTAGGGATGGCGATTGGCTCCAGTGTTGGGCATGTGACCCAAGCTCTTCAATCTGTGCCTTTATTTGTGAATTTTCAAACTTGAACTTTAGGAAGAGAGTTAATTTTCCTTTATGGCTCTAAACTGTAGGAATGTGAGCCCAGAGCTGCCTACAGCCATGTATCTCAGTGTGGGTCCCTGAATCCATTGTCCTTTACAACATGACCCAGGCCCTTCCAGCTAGCTGGTTACATTACATGAGCCAAGACTTTCCCTTTTGAGTTAAGCTAAGTCTTGCTCAGTTTAGGTCATTTGCAACCAGAGTCTTGAACAATACAACTAGAGAAGAATAAAGAACTATTAGCTGGAACACCTAACCAGTTCTGTTTATGAGACAATAACAAAACATGGAAGTGCCTCTTTGAACATAACCTGTTTTATTTTGTTTTGTTTTAAATCAGTGCTGAAGACATCAAATGATAGCAAAAATAAACACTAGCTTAATCATAATATTATTGGAGCTGCAAAGGAGTTTAGATGCCATCCGGTCAAGGTTCCTCATTTTCTACTCGCAGAAGCTTAGGCTCAGAGAGGAGGAGCAGCTAATTAGGGACCAAGCTGGTTACTGTGGAATCATATTGTGGATAAAACTCACCCAGGTTGAATGGCAAATTATGCTGCTTGCATCTAATTAATTTTTCTCTTTTGCCTTCCATGATTAGTTGGCTAGTTCTGTCATCATCCTAGTGTGTCTTTCTCAAGTTTTCTAAAATTGTGTCTACTGAGCACTGTGACTCTCAAGATCCCTATGGTATATTTTCAAATGAAACCTTTCAGTTTATGAAACTCTGGTGGCATCTCAGTTTGTCAGGATGATTTTTACTTGATTCTACCAAAAAGTGTGTAAAGCTGTATCTTCTTGTACCTACTGTGAGAAGCTGTGCCTGGATACAACTTTTCTTTGTGAAGATTGTATGGAGATTGATTCATAAGTAGTTATCTCCCTTAAGTATAAATATATGTTGCTTCCGTAAAGACCTGTTTACAAAAACTAAAGAGACAAGTGTTTTCCAAAATCTGTTTGATTGACACCTAATGAAATTATTATTAACTTCTTATTCCACTCGAACACAGAATCACAGATTTAGAACTGACAGGGGTCTTAGAAACAGGCACACCCAGCCTTCTACTGATCAGACAGGGACAACGGGCTCCTGAGAGAAGGTCTTGCTCAAGGTCAGATTCTCTCTATTTTAAAACATCAATAAGCAATCTGCAATGCCTTTCAAAGAGGTGAATAGATTTTTTTCTTTAAAATGTACATTTTCTGAATGTATACAAACAAAAAAGTAATAAAAAATATCAAGCGTAAAGATCATCCACAGACTGGATTTTGAAGTAACACGGGAAAAGTCTGTTTCCAGGATTAAGAAAAATCTTACCAATGAGATAATAAAATAACTTATTTGTTGTAAATCTTAAAGTTGAGTAATTGAGAGAGAAGGACTGCTTTTCATTATGAAAATTGGTATCAACTTATTTTTAAATATTTAGAAAACTTTAAATTGTAGAAAGCGATAAGGAAGAAAATTATTTTCATTACCCAACAGAAGTGCCTCTTTGAACATAACCTGTTTTATTTTGTTTTGTTTTAAATCAGTTTTTAACATTTTTGGTGGTTTTCCTTTCCATCTTTTTTTATATATAGGAAGTTTATGAGGATGACAGTCACAAATACTTTCCTATGTTATTACAACCTCTTTATAAATATCTACTATGTGCTATGTGATATGTTTTTCTTTAGTAACTAACTATTCTATTGTGGGAATACTGGTTTTGAAATAACCTTACAGTAAGCATCTTCATGTATAAATATCCTTTTCCATATTTAGGATTATTTTCATCCTCATAAATGGAATGTCTGGGTCTAATTTATAGTAGGTGCTTAGCTCAATAGAAATTCATTAAAAGAATGAAGTAAGTATATTAATCAGAATAGGCTAGGCATGCTGTGGTAACAAGCAGCTCTAATATCTCAATGACCTAACAAAATCAGAATTTACTTTTTAGTCATACAAAATCATCTTTGGGTTCAAGTTACTCTCAGAAGCTGCTGCCTTCTTAATGGGGACTGGGCAATTAGGCTGTTCAGTCTTCTGCTTTACCATCTTAGCCGGGGCGTCCTCTATGAACAGATCTTCAGAAGACAGTTCTTAAATACCTCATTCAGGAAGGGACACACCTCACCTCTGCCCATTACTCATTATGCAGAACTAGATACACAGCCCTGTCTGACTCCAAGGAGGTGAAGTAGAGGGAGGACGTGTGATCCAGGGATCAGATGGCGGTGAACACTGAAAGTCTCTGTCACATGAAGATTAATATTATTGACAAATTGACTTCCTATAGGGTCACACCAATTTACATGACTGTCAATTCACATGAGAAACTCCTTTTTGCCACACTTATTTACTGTACCACTGATCTAGGCACTGGGGCTACAATGGTGAGCACATAGACACAGTCCCTTCCTTATGGATTTTATGACCATTGACTAGTGAGAGTTTTCCTGCTGGAACTGTATGTGCATGTCTTTGCCTGTTTATGCTTAGAGTTCTCTGCATTTTTGTTTTCATTGAGTTGCTTGAGTTCTTTATACAGCAAAGAGAGAAGCTCTTTGTTGTATATGCTGCAAATGTTTTCTTCAGTTTGCCTTTTAATCTTAATTTTGGTGGTGCTTTCCTTCTTTTACAGAATTTTAAAATTATCTATTCAAATCTATTGATCTTTTATGGTTTCTTCTCTTGCTTTTAAGTTTAGAAGATGTTAAAAATGATTATTTCTGAGTTTTCTTATAATTTTTCTCTAGCTAGAAACCACCTTGTAAGAAAACACATGCATATGATACATATACTATAATTACATTTATAATTATAATTATTATATTATTCTTTTAATGAATATATTATATATAACAATATATTATATATCATATGTATGTGTGTGTTTTGTCATGAGAAAAATTGTAAGAAAACTCAGATACACACATATATAATATATAATATATAAAATATATATATCTACATTATACATATTACATATAATTATATATTAACCTTGTGAGAAACACACATGTATATAATGTAATTATATACATTAATCATATATTACATATATAATTCATATAACTAATTATATATTATATATTTAATTATATATATTTATATTCAATTTAGTGAAGAACCTAAGACTCTTTGTGCAGCTTATGAACATAAAAGTCACTTCAGTTGACCCTGTGCTGTTAGTACAACCTTTCCTCCTATTGGGGTTCCTACTCCCCTTACCTCCAGTTTTTCTACTTTATTTCTATAGTGTTTTCCTCTCATTAACCTGTCCCCTTTGAAGTATGAACTCACAAGAAACAAAGGCCTCAGTTCTGTTGGGGGTAATCGTATTTTAATTGAGGTCTTCAGTTCCTTGACCGACAGGGATTAATTTTTAAAGGAGAATTTTCAGGCACCATGACAGTCAACAGGGGAGATACTTGAGCCAGGAACTCCTGACTTGTTCTCTTGAATCCATACCACCTCTGGCTTATAGAATCATCCTTAAATGGCCTCTACCCAAAATCTCATGTTGTTCTTCTCCCTGCAGACGTTAAATCCAGAACCCAACTATCATTTGCTTGTATAACCTGTAGAAGGTTAGCTCTGCTTGGATGACCTGTGTTCATGTCATGTTATTTATCTTTTCCCCAAAGACTAGCTTCTTCTCCTGACTATCCTACTTCTGTCGTTAGCCTTAACACTGAGGCTCAGGATCCCAGTCACTTTTACTCTCTTGATTTCATCACTGTGCCCAAACAGCATTCAGACAACCTGTCTATTTCTTTACTCTGGAAATGTCTTTCATCTGCAATGCTGTTTTACTTATCTAGAGCACACAGGCACAACTAATAGTACCCTTTGCTCTCCTGAGCCCACAGAGGACCTATGCCTATGCCAGTAGTCCCCAAAGTGGGGTGTCTATGTAGATCCTTTGACATGCAACAAGAAAGTAGTGAAACTTTTGCTTATAAGATTTCAACCACTTTAAACTTCCATTTTTGTATCTGTTTTTAAATGAAACTAATATATTTATTTAGAAGTACATAACCAATTTCCATCAGTTCTAAGACACACATTGTTTCACATTTTAACATCTCATATTGGGATGCATATTACATTTGATACTTAAAGAAAGCCTTATGGAGAGTGACGTCAGAAACATAGCAGAGTGAGAGACATCCCTGAATCTCTCTACTTGAAAAAACAGTAAGCTGAACATCTAAAACTCAACAAAAACACCCAAACTGCACACCAGCACATCTGAGCATGGAATCTGTGCATAAGAGCTACCACAGGTCAGAAACCCAGGTGTAGGGTGATGGACTGGGAGAAACAAAAAAGCTGCCTCTCGCAGCCAGTGTAGCTACCTGGAGGAGGAGGGGGAGAGGAGAAGGTGCAGTGAGTTCCCTGAACAGCCCTGCCTGGTAGTGCTGTAAGTTCCTGTGGCTGGCGGCGGTGCCCAGTCATCAGGGCACAAGGTGGAGAATGGGGACGGCAGAAAAGTGAGGATGGCAGAGAAACAACAGTTGATTTTTACCAGCCGTGGTTGCAAAACTGAGGCTGAGCCACAGCCCTTATCCCACAACCAGAGGGCCCCTCCCCCCATACCCTCCGAGACTGAATGCTGTGGAGGCCCAGGGGAATCTGAGCAAACACTACCAAAACTGTTGCTAACACTGACAGGAACTGAGACTGAGAGTAGCGAGCGTTATTAAATATCTATAAGGGGAAAAAAGAGATATTATTAAGACTTTATATAAAGCAGAGATCCAAGAGGTTTAGATGCAACAAACTGGAAATAAAAGAAAAACACCTCTTTTGCAACAGCCTAGGGACCATTATATAATAAATCTTTCTGAAAAAAAAAAAAATCAGAATACACTTCCATTAATGCCAAGGTGGAAAAACAGTCCATTAAACACCATGAATAATGAAGGTGACAAGGCATCTCAGAAAGGAAGAGAAAAATCTCCAGAAAATAAGCTTACAAATATAGAAATATGCAACTTAAATGACAGAGACTTTAGGATGGTACTACTAAAAAACTCAGTGAGTTCCAAAATAAATCATATCAACAATAAAAGGAACTGAAAAACAACTAGATGAGCAGAGCAAGGAGATTGAAACCCAAGGAGATTGAAAAAGAATCAAATAGACCTTTTGGAGATAAAGAACACAGTGCAAGAGTTGAAAATGAAATAACAAGCTTGGAAATAGAGTTGACCAAATGGAGGAAAGGATCAGTGATATCAAAGACAGAAATCTAGAAATAAATCAGAAGGAAGAAGAGAGAAACTGAAGAATGAAAAATAATGAAAGAGAAATACAAGAACTAGCTGATATCATCAGGAGAGGAAACATAAGAAAAATGGGCATTATCAAAGGGGAGGAAAAGGAGCAGGGACTAGAAAGCATTTTCAGACAAATAGTTGATGAGAATTTCCCAAACCTAAGGAATGAGCTGGAGATTGGAATTCAAGAAGTCAATAGAACACCCAATTATCTCAACCCAAAAGGGCCTTCACCAAGACGCATTGTATTAAAATTATCAAAAATCAATGACAAAGACAAAATTCTTAGGGCAGCCAAGGAGAAGAAGACAGTAACTTACAAAGGAAAACCCATTATATTATCCTTGGACTTCTCAGCACAAACCTTACAAACCAGAAAGGAATGGAATAAAAATTTAAACTATTAAGTGAAAGGAACTACTAGCCTAGAATAATGTATCCAGCTAAGCTCTTCTTTAGATATGAAGGAGAAATAAAGACCATTCCAGACATACAAAAATTGAGGGAATTCTCCACTACGAGGCCTGTGCTACAGGAAATACTGAAAGGGGTCAGCTCATCTAAAAAAAAAAATGACACACACACACACAAAAATACAAATTAGGAGTAAGATGACTATCAGGCAAATAGGAGAAGAATGAAACTCTTACTAGGAACAGGGCATTATAAGATTAAAAATAAGGGGAGGATTCAAAGATCCAAATTCGCAAAGGGGAGTGGAGGTAAGTCATGTGCAGAAAAAAAGGGATGACTGTTTATATATAACGATCCTTTACATATTCATAATGGTAACCTCAACCCAAAGATTCAGAACTGAAGTATATAACATAAAACAAGAAGAACCAGAGGAAAAATCCACAAAAGCCAATCAAAATAAAAAACACAGAAACAAAGGACAAGTAAGCAATGGAAACACTGACCTACCAGAAAGCAAAAGAAAAAATGGCTATAAGACCTCATATTTCAATAACCTTCCTAAATGTAGATGGACTGAGCTCACCAATAAAAAGACACAGAGTTGCAGATTGGATCAAAAAACAAAACCCAACCATATGCTACCTCCATGAGACACATCTCAATCCCAAAAACAAATATAGACTCAAAGGGAAAGGGTGAAAAATGATACTCCAAGCAAATGGCATTCAGAGAAAAGCAGGTGTGGCAATACTAATATCAGACGAAATAGATTTCAAAATAAAAAAATTAAAGAAAGATACTGAAGGACACTTCGTAATGATAAAGGAAATCATGCACCAAGAAGACATAACACTTAGTAATATCTATGCTCCCAATCAGGGATCCCCAAAATATGTAAAGCAATTACTAACAGAACTAAAAGGAGAAACAGACCAAAACACTATCATGGTAGGGGACCTAAATACCCACTGTCAGATATAGACAGATCATCCAAACAGAAAATCAATAAGGAAATACCATCCTTAAATAACACATTAGACCAACTGGACATAATTGACATTTACGGAATCTTTCATCCCAAAACAACTGCTTATACATTCTTCTCTAGGATTGACCACATACTGGGACACAGATATAAGAGGGTTAAAATCATACCAGCCATATTCTCTAAACACAATGCTTTGAAACTAGAGATTAACTGCAAAAAGAAATCAGGAAGAAACACAAATACATGGAGATTAAACAACATGCTACTGAAGAATAACTGAGTCAGAGAAGAAATAAAGAGAGAGATCAAGAGATACATAGAAAGGAATGATAATGATAGTTCAACACATCAAAACTTTTGGGGCACGGCAAAAGCAGTCATAAGAGGAAAGTTCATATCATTACAGGCCTACTTTCGTAAATAAGAATGAGCCCAAATAAACAACCTAACTCTTCATCTTAAAAAACTAGAAAAGGAAGAATAAATGAAGCATAAAGTCAGCAGAAGGAAAGAAATAATCAAAATTAGAGCAGAAATAAATGAAATTGAAAACAAAAAAAGCAATAGAAAAAATAAATGCAACGAAGAGCTAGTTCTTTGAGAAGGTTCATAAAATTGACAAACCCCTGGCTGGACTCACTAAAGAAAAAAGAGAAAGGACACAAATAAACAAAATCAGAGATGAAAGATGGGAAATTACGACTGATATTGCAGAAATACACAGGGTCATACAAGAATACTATGAAAAAGTACATAACATCAAATTTAATAATCTAGAATAAAAGGACTAGTACTTAGAAAAATACAATCTTCCTAGACTGAATCAAGAAGAACTGTAAATCAATAGATCGATCAGCAGTATGGGAATTGAAACAATCATCAAAAGCATAACAAAAAGTAAAAATTCAGGACCAGATGGCTTTACCAGTGAATTCTACCAAACATTCAGAGAAGATTTAATACCTATTCTCCTCAAACTCTTCCAAAAACTCAAAGAGGAAGCAATACTTCCCAACTCATTTTATGAGGCCGATATCATCCTGATACCAAAACCTGGTAAGAATAACACAAAAAAAGAAAACTGCAGACTAATATATCTCTCATGAACACAGATGCAAAAATCCTAAATAAGATACTAGCTAATTGAATATAGCAAGATATTTAAAGGGTTATAAACCATGTGGGCTTCATCACAGGGGCACAGGGATGGTTCAACATATGCAAATCAATTAATGTGATACACCACATAAACAAATTAAAAAACAAGAATCAATGATCATATCAATAGATGCAGAAAAAACCTTGACAAGATACAACACTCATTTATGATTAAAATACTTAAAATTTTGATCATACTTAAAAGGAAAGTACCTTAACATAATAAAAGCCATATGTGACAAGCCCTCAGCCAACATTATACTTAATGGTGAAAAACTTAAAACCTTCCCTGTAAGATCAGAAATAAGGCAAAGCTGTTTACTATCAGCACTGTTATTCAATATAACATTGGAGGTCCTCACGAGTACAATCAGACATGAGAAAGATATAAAAGGCATCCAAATAGGAAATATAGAAGTCAGACTGTCACTATTTATGGATGACATGATTCTCTATATAGAAAAGCCTAAAGACTCCACAAAAACACTACTAGAAACAATAAGCAAATACAGTAAAGTTTCTGGATACAAAAATCAATGTTCAAAAATCCATAGTATTCCTGTACTCTAATAATGAAGTGTCAGAAAAAGAAGAGGAAAAAAATAATTTTTTTGTAATTGCATTGAAAAGAATAAAATTCCTAGGAATAAATTTAACAAAACACGTGAAGGACCTATATACTGAAAACTACAAGACCCTGTTAAAAGAAATCAAAGAAGATACAAAGAAATGGGATTGGAAGAATCAACATAGTTAAAATGACCTTATTACCTAAAGCATTGTGTAGATTTAATGCAATCCTCACCAAAATCCCTTTGACATTTTTTAAAGAAATAGAACAAAAAAATCATCAGATTTGTATATGAATGCACAAAAGACCTTGAACTGCCAAAGTCATCCTGAGAAAAAGAATGAAGCTGGAGGCATCACTCTGCCTGACTTCAAATTTTACTACAAAGTGACGGTAATCAAAACGGCATGGTATTGGCAGCAAAACAGACACATGGACCAGTGGAACAGAATCGAGAGTCTATAAGTAAATCTATATTTATATGGGCAAATAGTTTTTGACAAAAAAGCCAAAAACATACAGTGGAAAAATGAAAGCCTTTTCAATAAATGGTGCTGGGAAAACTGGAAAACCATCTGTAAAAGAATGAAACTAGATTGTTGTCTATCACCACACACCAAAATTAACTCAAAATGGATTAAGGACCTGAATATAAGACCTGAAATAATAAAATGCATAGAAGAAAACATAGGAACGAAACTCAAGAACCTTGGACTTAAAGACAATTTTATGAATTTGACCTCAAAGGCAAGGGAAGTAAAAGCTAAAATAAATGAACGGGACTACATCAAACTAAAAGCTTCTGCTCAGCAAAAGAAATAGTCAACAAGATAAAGAGACAACCATCCAAATGGGAAAATATATTAGCAAGCAACACCTCTGATAAGGGCCTAATATCCAAAATATGTAAAGAACTCATATAACTCAATGACAACAAAAAAACCAAAAAATCCAATCAAAAAATGGGCAGAGGACCTGAACAGACACTTCTCCCTAGAGGACATACAAATGGCCAACAAATATTTGAAAAGATGCTCAACATCGCTAGCTATTAGGGAAATACAAATCAAAACCACGATGAGTTACCATCTCACACCTGTTAGAATAGCTATAATCAACAGGACAAGTAATAACAAATGCTGGAGAGGATGTGGAGAAATAGGAACCTTCATACACTGCTGCTGGGACTGCAAATTGGTGCAGCCACTATGGAGAACAGTATGGAGGTTCCTCAAAAAACTAAGAATTCATCTACCATATGATCCAGCAATCCCTCTACTGGGTATTTACCCCAAAGACTTGAAAACGCATATCCGAAAAGGTATTTGCCCACCAGTGTTCATAGCAGCATTACTCACAGTGGCCAGGACATGGAAACAACCAAAGTGTCCTATGACAGATGATTGGCTAAAGAAGCTGTGGTACATATATACAATGCAATATACTCAGCCATAAGAAGAGATGAAATACTGCCATTTACAACAATATGGATGGACCTCAAGATAATTATACTAAGCAAAATAAGCCAGACTGAAAAAGTTGAAAAGCACATGATATCGCTTATATGTGAGGTATAAACCTAAAAGCAACAAAAGAACAGGACAAACAAACAGAGACTCATGGACATGGACAATGGACTAATGTTTACCAGAGGGTAGAGGGGAAGAGGGAGATGGACAAGGGAAAAAAATTTAAATTATTTCTCAATTTAATTAATTAATTAATTAATTAAATTAAAAAATAAAAATAAAATTAAAAAATATATAAATACAAAAATAACAAAAGCCTTATGTCTCAATATAATTGGCCGTAATATTTTTCTTTCTTCATATGGCATAAAATAATGATAAAACATGGAATTGAAAAATTGATAGTGTCTTGCATTCTATGACATATATGCATATATACATATATACATATATGGATATGGTGTGCTCGCTCAAAAGGTTTTAACTAATGTAGTTGTGAAATTAAAAATGTTTGGCGGCCACCAGTCTCTACATCTCAATTGTTTCTTATTACACACTGCCTTGAATTAACAATTAACTCTGCATACATGTGTGTGTTGGAGTAGTTGTACATACTGCTATAAACTTGTACTACAGACCATGTGCCATTCTTCTTTATAGTCCTTACAAAACCTTACACGTGTAGACCAGAAGTTCTTAAACCTATCAAAACTAAGGCCCCTTTTATAGTTAATATTTTATAATGTCCTCTTTACTATCTTAAAATGAAATTCACATGTAAGTATTTTAAAAAGAAGACCATATTGTATTAGTTAGGGTACGCTAACTACTAGAACAAATAGGCCCTATATTTAATGGTTTAAACACAATAGAAATTTATTCCTGGCTCCTATTGTAGGACTGGGCAAATAAGTAAATTGTTGGAGGAGAAATGGACATAACGGGGTGTGTGAGGGAGGTTTTTGTGGACCAGGCCTGAAAGTGGTGCCATGTCTTCTCAGGTGCCATTGGCTAGGACTTAGTCACATGACCACAACTAACTTCAAGGGTGGCTGGGAAATTGAATCTAGTTGGGGGCCCATGAGAGAGAGGAGAACATGACTTTTGGTGAGTATCTTACAGTTTCTGCCACAAATTCAATACTCTGTCAAAAATAAGAAATAAAGGAAAAACATTTTATAAGAAAATAACATGACTTTTATTATGTAAAGCCTTAGGCATGGCCATAATATCAGACACAAGAGTCAGATGCTTATTTCTTATGAAAAATCATCTGCCTGTGAAGCCCTTACATATAGTTTAAGATGTGTTGTATTAGTAACTAACATATCATTCCCCATTTTGCCATTACTATCCAACAGTGATATTGCTGCTAGTAAGGAAAATTCTTGAAATGGTGAGCAACTCTTGGTAAAATTCTGAACAAAGTACAGCCTTCCTTTAATTTGCACAGCTGATACATTCCTGGAAAATCCTGTGCATATTAGAATTCTGCAAAAAATGCTTTGTGTTTATGTGTAAAATAAAAATTAGTCTCTAGCCTCAGATCATTATGAAGTTGTTTTTTTTTTCAATTTACATGAATGTTCAGTGAGATGGTAGGAGGCCATAAAGGATGAAGGACTATTCTTCATGTGCAGAGGTCTTCTGTATATTGCAGGATGTCTAGCATCCCTGGTACTCTTGTACTAAATGCCAATAGTACTCCCAATCATTGTGATAACTAAATACACAGCCACAAATTTGAAAACATCCCCTATGGAGAAGTACTGCTTCAATTGAGACCCCTTTCTATTCAATGAATGTTTGTTCAATTCACTCATGGGTACACAATTAAATGAATAAATGATCTCACAAATCCTGGCATATTGCTATAAAGCAAAGACTATGGATGTATTTGAAATGCCAGCCTTGTGCCTTGCTAGGTGATTTCACATATACTATCATATTTAATTGTCATAACAGTCTTGCAAGGTAACTATTAATATCAAATGAGCAAAGTGGGGCTTTGAAGGTGAAGTAGCATGTCTGCACTCACATGATGAGTAAGTATTTGGGAAACTAGGATTGAGGTATGAGCCTGACTCAAGCATCCATGCTATTTCCACCATTATTAGGGTGATTATATATCACAGTATAAGCCTATTGTCTTGGAGTAATAGTGATTATTGGTACTCACTTTCACTCTCAAAAAGGTCTAGTTTGGATAATAAGCTGCATGGTCACTGTAAATATTATATACTGCTATTGTCATCCCTAATTATTGAATAAGAAGGTCAAAGGAGAGAGTGAAAAACAATATTCTTTTCTCTCAAACATTAGTGGGATGACTCAGGATGCAGAATAGTTTTTCTTTTCCCAGTTCATTATCAGTGCATTTCTTAAATCATCCATTGACATTTATATCTGTTTACTTTCTAGTAAAACATTTTTTTAAACAGTAAGAAAATAAACACTTTATAGATATTCAATCTTTGCCCATCAAACAAGATGGTGTTCTTTACTTTCAAGTAAGATATGCGCCCATTGAGAAAGTGAAAGATTAAACACTCCTATATTTAAGAAATAACTGAGAATGTAGGAAGATGAGCTAAGACATTTTGAGCAAGGTAATGCATTGATGCTTGCTTTGATTCCATGAACTGGTCACATAATTGAGTCAGAGAGAAATCTTCTCTTTCCATGTCTAAAAGTCAGAAGCCTGTCTATCTGCTCCTGTTTCTGACAGTTTTTAAACAATTGCTTTAAACTTGTCACAGTTTTAGACATGTCATATGCACGTGTTTTGTCTCAGAGTTATGGAAAAATACTGGAAGAAAATCACAGGGTAATATGAACATCTGAAAACAATATTCTACTTCCCTGGGCATAAATACCCAGTCTCTGCCACCTCTCCCGTCTCGCTCCGTCAGTGTCTCCTTCCCCTCACTCTGCACTGCCATCCTCCCACCTTCTGTTCCAGCTCTCTGTGGCATTTTATTGTTTTCTTTCTGGGTCTTCAGCCCACTGTCAGGGAATGGCGAGGCAAAGTAGATAATATTATTTTCCACCTCTTTTGCTAAACATTCCCATGTTGGTTCAAACACAGAATCCATTCGGGCTCTTCCCTAGCTACCATCACCCACTGCCCTCAAGGTGCTCTGAAGAGCCTTCTTGGTTTCCTATCAAAAGCTCTAATATAGAGAGTCCTGGTGTGAATGCTGAGCCAATCCCGCTTTGGGGGCTGTTGGAAGGTATGTTTCAGACCCAGGTGAGACAGAAGACAGGGAGGGAACATCTGGACTGTCCCTGGTTTATCCATCACCATTGCCAAAGCCTGGGATTGCTGCTTGACAAAGGGGACAGCATCCCATTAAGGCTTTTAATAATATTCTAAAATTAAAAAAAAATAATGACTGAATTGAGTTTAAGAAATATCATCCTGTTGCAGTTGCTTTCTTCGGCTTCTGAGGTATACCTCAGAAGAAAATAAATCACATCAGAAGCTGATACAAATTATTAAAATTTCCCACTCTCTAAGGGAAACCTTAAACCCATAAAAGGACAAGCATGAAATAAATCTTTCTAAGTGTGGATAAAGACAGGTTGTCCTGCTTAGGCCATAGGCAAATGAATGTCCCCCATAAATGCTATCTTTCCTCACCACACCCATGGTAGACTCTGTGAATTGATCACCTCCTCTTTCTTGCTAATTCTCAATAGAGTACTTCAGGAGAAACTAATGGGCATTGAGAAGGAAAATGAAAGCTATCTTCCCTCCTGACCTAGAGTAAGTACAGACCCCTAAAGAGGTGTACATTCCCAGAACCTATCATTCAGGGAAGATGTATCCCTTCATACAGGAATCCGGAACCTCACAGAGTAAATTAAGACCACCAAGGGAGGAATCTCCTGTCTCCCTCTTGCCCTGTGGGTCTGTCTTGAGAAGTCGAGCTATGCTAGGGTATACCAGATGAAAAGGAAAGATGTGGAAATATGCTAGGAGCTGGGCAGGGAGGCCCTGGAGAGATGAGTGAGTTATACTGTGTAAGCCAGATTCCTTAGTTACAACTAGTTTTCTGGGTCTGTTTTGTCTTTGGCGAGCCTTAAGCAAAATTCATTCATTCACTCATTCAATAAATATTTATTGAGCATGTATCCTGTGGCAGTCGCTGAGCTATGATATAGAATATAGTGATGACTGACACAGATACGGTTTAGGGAAGACAGGCTTATAACAGCAGTTTATGCTTAACTATGCTCAAATGACCATTTATGCCATTTGAGTGGGGGAAATGCTGATGTTATGGGAGCACAGAGGAGGGCATCTCAGGCTGTACAGGGTCCAAGTGCTCTAGTTCAGCATTATCTATTCTCCAACATGGTCTCATTGGGTGGACTGGACACGGAGAGTAGAATTATGGGGAAGGCTTGGACAGGAAGATCAAAGAGACAGCTATCCTCTAGCAGTCAGGGCCGTGAGATCCAAACACCTTGTCCACATAGAGCTCTTTTTCCACTGCCAACCTTGGAGGACTAGGTGTTATATTACTAGAAGTGTAATTTTTATAGGGTCGTATGGGAGCTGAATTCTTGGCAAAGAGAAATTTGTGATCTACCATTGTATCTTTCCATTCCCTCCCCAAGGTGATTCTTAGAAACCTTTACTCTAAAAGCCTCTCATTTCAACCAAGCATCCAGCACACCTCCACAACTCCCTAGGATGACCCTGAAGTCACTCCTTTCACCGCTAACACCTCCACCACTGTTCCTGACATGTTAGGCAGGAGGATCCAAGGCCAGGAGGTCATCATGGTCAAGAGGTGAACAGATAATACACAAAGGCAGACAAGGTTGGGGTTGGAGAGGAATTCCTTAATAGCTACTATAAATAGAGATATAATGAGTTTGAACAAACAGCCTGGGACTAGAAGAGGAGAAGAAGAAGGAGCCAGGTAAAGATAATGCTGAGAGTGGATGCCTAGGCTGTGCAGTGACATAAAAGGAGCTTAGGGAGGCTTAGGGAGCAGATCTGAAAGGAAGATAATAAAGCAAGGTAAATAATTCAGTCTTTGGCATTCAGGTGTGTAGTGGGGGTTGTGGTGATGAAAGACTGGATTAGGGAACTTGAAGGCCATGATGTCAGTTTGTGTTCTTAGCATGACTTCCTGAAGGCTTCACATCTAATTAAATATTAGCCTTCATTTACTAAATAAATACTCCTCTGTCTCTGGACAAGCAGGGACTGTAGTGTCATGCCCCTCACCCTCATCACAAAGACGGCTTCATCTCTGCCCCCAAGATTGTTACAATCCAGAGCAAGAAATGTCCCAAAAGCCTGGCAGGACCACTCTGGTGCATAGACTCGGTGTCCAGGGGTCCTGAGTGGCATAGGACAGCCAGATCTCCTGCCTCATGTAAATTCGAGGACAAGCACAGTAAAACAAGGAGAGGAGAGGGGTTTTCTAATAGTGGAGTAAGTAGGAGAAAGAAGAAAGTCCTGGAAATGCAGAATAGAAAATGATGATGATGATGATAATAATAAAGCAATTACGTGGTTGAGCCACATTCAATTCAATTCAATTCAATTCAGCGAGTGCATATTGAGTGCCCCTATGTGCCTGTCCTGAATTAGTCTGTTTCAGAGAATGGCCACAAGGAGAAATGGGCAGAGGTTAGGTGAAGAGCAGGCATAATACTGAAGGGAAGTTATCTCTTCTAAAGCTCTGGCTTCTAGATGGTTGCCCTTGCACTGGGGGCACCCTGACAATTTACATGAGATTTCTCTCAAAGAATTCCCAAAGCAGTTTCTCTAAGACCTCAGTCCATGCCCAAAGGCATCAGGAGTCTGTTCCATTTGATTCAGACCAAGCAGACCCTTTCTGAACTTTTTGTAGAGAAGTGGAAATTATTTGATTAGAGCAAGGAGTTTCCAAGATGAAAGCAGGGACAAAAATGGAGAATGGATCAGAGGTGGAGAAACGCAGAAGTAGGAGGCCAGTGAGGAGAATATGAATATTCCGTATTCACTGAGTCAGTGGCAGTGAGTAGACCAAAGGGACAAGACAATGAGAACACAAAGTCTCTACCAACAGGGTGGGCCAACAGATTGGATGTGGAAGACAAGAGAAAGAAGAGTTTGAGATGACCTTGTATAAGTGGTAGAATGGTGAGTGAGGAGGCTAGGTTGTCAGTTTGTGTAAAGTAAGGGGGCTCAGAGGCGAAGCATTTGAAGAAGGTAGACAATGAGTGGTAATGCAGGATTTCATTCTTCCTTTCCAAGGCTCTTCCTGTATTGTCTCTATTGGTTCCCCTTCTCTGGTCTCAGTCTTCCAGTTCCCTTCTCACTGTGTTTCAAAAAGGCAAACTTTACTGGATCATTCCCTATGTCTAGACTCACAGTGGTTTCCATCACCTTCAAGTGAAAAGCCAATGTCCAGAGCACGGCATACAAACTCTTGGAGCTCTGCTTTGCCTATATCTTAGCCTCATCTCCTATCACTCTCCCTCTTGGAGTCAACACTCCAGCCATCCTGAAATGTTTGCATTTTTTTTTCAAAGAAGCCAGTTTCATGCCTTAGTGGCTTTGTAACTGTTATGCCTCACCCCATAAATTCTTTTCCTCCTTGCCTTCCTGGTGAACTCGTATTCTTTCTCGGGTGGCTTACAATTCAACAAAGAACTCCCCACTGGTCCTTCTCTCTCTCCCAATGGAGGTTTATTTAAAGAATGCAAGGCTAGTTCAACATTTGAAAATCAGTTGATGTAATTCACCATATTAATAGCTGAAGAAGAAAAATCACATGATCTTATCAATTGGTGTTTAAAAAGGCATTTAACAAAATTTAAAGTGTATTCATGATAAATATCCTCACAAAAAATAGATTTATGGAAAGTTTCTCAACTTATTCAAGAGTATCTACCAAAAGCCTACAGCTAATATACTTAATAGTGAGAGGCTGAATATTTTTCCCTAAGGTTGGGATGTCTACTCTCACCACTCTTATTCAACATGTATGAAAAGTTCTGACCAACTGAACAAGACACAAAAAGGAAACAAAAGGCATGCAGATGAGAAAGGAAGAAATAAAACTGTTTCTCTTTGCATATGACATAATTATCTATGTGGTAAATCTCATGGAATCTACAAAACAAACAAGCAAGGAAGCAAACAAACAAACAAACAAACTAACCCAAATCCTAGAACTAATAAGTGAATTTAGAAACCAAAATCGCTAAATAATTTTGTGAAAGAATACAATGGGAGGAACCAGTCCACCTGATTTCAAGACAACTTGTAGAGTTATGGTGTTTACAGAGCAATAGAAACATCGATCAATGGACCAGAGTAGAGAATCTATTTGGAAATAGATCTACACAAATATGCCCAACTGAATTTTTACAAAGATATAAAAACAGGCTGATGGGGGAAGTCTACCTATTTTAATGAACCTTAACTTAAATTCACATCTTATAAAAAATTAACTCAAAAGGATCATGGGTTTAAATGAAAAATTTTAAACTATGAAACTTTTAGAAAAGAAAATATTAAAGAAACTCTTTGGGATCAAAGGTTAGGCAACGGGTTCTTGGATTTGCCACCAAAAAGCATGATCCATAAAAGAAAAAAATTGAATAATTTAGTTTTGTCAAAATTTAAAATTTTGCTTTCAAAATATTCTGTTATGAGAATGAAAGGACAATCTTCGGACTATGAGAAAATATTTACAAACCGTATACCTGGCAAAGGACCAGTATGAAGAATTCATAAAGGTCTCTCAAAATTCAACAGTAAAAATTTAAAAAAATCCAATTAGAAAATTGGAAAAAGGCATAAAGAAATATTTTTCCAAAGAGGATAGACAGATGGCAAATAAGCACATGAAAAGATGTTCAATATCATTAGCCATTAGAGAAATGGAAATTAAAACTACATATGAGTTATCTCTACACATCTATTAGAAAGTCTAAAATAAAAAATAGTGATGGCATTAAACTTGATCATTCATACATTGCTGTTGGGAATATAAAATGGTATAGCCACTTTGGAAAAGTTGAGCAGTTTCTTAAATAATTAAAAATGCAACTGCCCCATGGCTCAGAGTTGCAATCCTAGGTATTTATCACCAAGTCATAGAAACATGCTCATGCAAAAAGTTGTCCATAAATGTTCAAAGCAGCTTTTTGTAGTAGCCAAAAACTGTAAACAACTCAGATGTCCTTCCACAGGTGACTGGCTAAACACACTGGGGTACATTTATTTCATGGAATACTTCTCAGCAATAAAAGGGAATGAACTATTGATGCACATAACAATTTGGATCAATCTCCAGGGAATTATGCTAAGTAAAAAAAATCCAGTCCCAAAATCTTACTGCATTGATGTAACATTCTTGAAATGACAAAATTATAGAAATGGAGAAGGATTAGTGGTTGCCAGGAATTAAAAATGAGTGGAGGAAGGAGATGCGGGAGGCAAGGGGCATGGCTATAAAAGGACAGCAGGAGAGACCCTTGCTGTGACGAAACTGCTCTGTGTCTTGTCTGTCTCAACGTCAATATTCCAGTTCTGATCTTGAGCAATAGTTTTGTAAGATGTTACCATTGGGGGACATGGGTAAAAGGTACAGAGGATTCTCTGTATTGTTTCTTACAACTGCATTTGAATCTACAGTTATCTCAAAATAAAAGGTTTAATTTAAAAACCACATCCCTTTACTGTCTTACAGTTATGTAGGTCAAAAGTCCAGGCACGGCACAACTGCATTCCTCTGCTCAGGTCTCACTAGCGTGAAACCAAGATGCTAGCCAGGGCTGTGGTCTCATCTGAGGCTTAGGGTCTTCTTCCAAGTTCATTCAGGTGTTGACAGAATTCAATTCCTTGCGCTATAGAATTTAGTTCTATAACTGTGTTCCTATTTCCTTATTGTGGATCAGGGACCATTGTCAGCTTTCTGGAGCCTACCTGTAGCTTCCTGCCATGTATTCCCTCTTATGCTTAGCATCTCACTTTCTGGAAGGGCCCAAGTCCACTTAGGGGCTCACCTGATTAGGTCAGACCAACTCAGATTATCTCCTCTTGTATTAACTCCAAGTCAATTGATTAGTAACCTAACTGTGGGCATGATAGCCCATCATATTCACAGCTTCTGCCTGCACTCAAGGTAAAGGAATTATGCAAGGCATGTATACCTTAGATTTCTGCCCACCACAGACCATCTTAGCCCAGTGCTACCTGTGGGGCAGACTGAGGCCTTTGTTGGGACTGCATCACAGTGCAGGTCTTCCTTCTGTTTAATCTTACTTCCTTTGACTCCCATAGATGTTGATTCCTAGAGCATTTGCCAAAAAACTCTCTGCCTGTGAGTCTGTTTTCCAAGGAACCTGACCTAAGACGGTAGTGCTGCTGTTCCACTGAGCTAGAGGGCATGGAAGATGGATTGGTGACATTTCAAAAATCTCTGAGCCAGCTAGACTTGGCAGAGCTGTGGGGATTATCTCTAGGCTGTCAGATCAAAAGCAGCACATGAGTAAAGTGACAACCAAGTCACTTATGGTCTTCCTCCAGATTCTGCTTGTTTTAAAGTTGGTCCTCCTTTATTTTCATTATCATCATCATCATCATCATCATCATCATCATCATCATCGTAGTTATCATATATTGCTATGACATCATAGTTATCATATATTGAGAGCTCACTCTGTTTCAGAAACTGTGCAAAATGTTTCACCTACCATCTAACGAGCCATTATAGCCAAGTAGTGAAGAATATCAGGAGTTGAATACTTAGTGTTGAATGCCAGTTTCCCCATTTGATAGCAATCTGGCCCCAGTTACTTAAGCTTTCAAAGCCTCAGTTTTCTCATCTATCAAATAAGAATTGTATAAAATAACCTTTCATATAGAACTCTAAATACGTGCTTGGTACAGAGCAAGCACAAATGTCAGCACTTTCATAGTCTCATTAATTATTATGATATCCCAGCAAGAGGGTTTATGGCTGTGTAACAAGCTGAGGTTCAGAGTGGTTAAGCAGCAACCCAGAATCCAACAAATGGCTAAAGAGTGCCAGAGGTAGGATTTAAACCAAGCTTCATCTGACCCACAGAGTCTTAGCCCTTAGCCATTATTCTGTCTTGTTTCACAATTATGGGTATCAGCAGGAGTAATGAGGCCAACACAGCCTTAAGCAGAATGCGGATAGAAAGAAAAACTGAAAACACAGTCATAAAATTTCTGGGAAGGAAATGGAAGCGTGACAGGGTTGCTGCTGGTTCACCTGAAGGGTGTCAGGATTCCAAGCCTGCAGCTATGTGCTGATTTTTGTGGCTCCTTAAATAGGGTAGTAGAATGGGAGCCTCTCTTCTCAAGAAAGCTGAGCTAGGCAGCAGCCCTTCAGGAAAATGTTATTACAGGTCCATGATCTCTTGTTCAAAAATTTTGATTCAGATAGCTCCAAAAACCAAAAGTTTTTCATAATTTATTCAGTGGCAAAACCTTACTGAAAAGATGTGAGCTCTTCATCATCTTTGTGGCCTCACTTGGGATGGATAGTCACATGTTCCTGCAAAAATGTTCATGGGATGATTTACTGAGGTGTCAGCTACTGAGTGACTTTTCTAAATTCTGAAAAATTCTGAATTCTGGGACACATATGGCCCCCCAAGTATTTTGGATATGTGCTTGGAAACCCTTCATCATCTCTGACCATCTTTGCTATTGACCAGAGCAAAGAATACAAACCTGCCAGACTTTATTCACAGAGTGACCTTCATTTGAAGAACCTTTTTCTAAAAGCTCTTCAGAAGACTCCTGCTCCCCACAAGGAAGACTAACAAGCTCCAGGCCGTACACACCTGTCCAGCTCTACCTGGAGGCAGGCCCCGTGATTCTTAGTGGCTACTACTCAATCTATTTCCTAGAATTATGATTTTCAACTCTGTATTATAGAATTTTCTGCCCAGAATGCTGATTCTGGCATGACTTTGTGCTGTTGAAGCTGTGGTTAAAGGTGCAGAAGAGAAACAGGCCCCTCTCCAGCCTCTGGTTCCTTTCCTGGCACCTCTGGGATCAGCAATCATTTGCTCATAGTATTCTCTACATCATGCAAAAGCATAAACTTTATGCATTATGATGAATGTGTATATTTTACATCATCCTCTCTCCTTCACTATTTATTTATTTGTTTGTTTGTTTGTTTGTTTATTATTTTCCCCCTCTTTAATCCTCCCCCTTCACTTTCAACCCTGACCTATGGATGTTGCTGTTTCCCCTTAAGAACTGGATCTCTGAAGGTGGGGCGTCTCCTTCCACATGCTCGCGGCGTGCCTGACGCACCCAGGGCCTGGCACCCCCGGCGCCTGGCATACCCGGGGCCTGGTCCATGGCTCCACCTGGGGCGCGAACCCAGGACCTTCTGTGTATAAGGCAGATGTGCTAACCACTACACTATGGAGCCACCCCCTCCCTATTTATTTAAATGAGACAAAATGCTCAAAGAGATATAGGCCTGGTCTAATTTAAAATTTCAGGTTCAGAGCTGCAAAGAAGAGCTCCAAATAAATAACTATCTCAGCTGAGTCCATTTTCTAACATTCAAAACCCCATCTGGCCACTTTTATGTGGCTCTGAATAGGTGGAGCACCGTTTTATCCTCATTTGTTTAGCTGCACTTTGGCAAATGTCAAGTCCAAGTCTGTGTATTTGGACTGCAGTGGACAAAATGAGGTCAGCAGCCTCCCGATGGGCTTTCTGTCTGGCTGACAGCGCCTTGCCGACCTTCACTCCACTAGGAATTGTGACTCATGGAGAGCATCGACTGAATGAGGCTTCTGGTTGCTTTCTTCTCTTCAGGATAAACTTCAGAGATTGGCCAACACAAAAGACACTCTAGCTCCAGAGCTCACCCTGAGAGTAGACTCAGTGAAGACTTGGAGCATTTCAAGTGAAAGCAGACTAAAAATGTTTCTGTTTGATCACTTCCAAATTATTCTCAAACTTATGGTCTCTCCAGGGCTGTGCCTCATTTACCCCATTCTCATTCATTATCCGTCTTTGGCCAACAAATCATCATTGGTGATTCCTTTTCCAATACATGGATGGGAAGCAGAGAGGAAGGAAAACAAAATTGGTCGCCCTTTTGAGTTAAATTCAGTTTTACAAACAAATTGAGCATCTACTAATGGCCAGGTATTCTGCTTGGTACTAGAGATAAAAGGACTGAGAAGGACAGACCTCAATGATGAACAATTAGCACAAAATACTACAAGAGTACATAAAATATGAGAAAGTCACTCAACTCAGACTTGGTGAGGATGGGGGAGGATCAGGGAAGGCTTCCTAGAGGAGGTGACAGCTATTCTAAGACCTAGAGACTGAACAAGAGTTACTCAGGCAAATGGGTGAGAAGGGATAAAGACATTGTATGAAGATAATAGCTTTATGCAAAGGTCTTGAGGCAAGTACATGGTGTAAATTATATTGCAAATAATTTATTTTTAAATACGTCTGCCTTGACTGAGAGGTGTATGTGTTAGTTTAATCTATATCCTAGGAGTTGTTTGTTAGCAGCTGATCAGGAATACACATTTCAGAGTGTTTTCTAAGTTTTGATAGATTGTAATTGGAAGTCTACACTTAGAGAGGCAGCTTCTAATAAGAGCTTCACAATCTTTGTTTTTTAGCTTTATTGAGATATTGTAGACTTACAACATATGTAACTTTAAGGTGTACAATATGATGATTATACACACGTACACACACACACTTATATGTGTGTGTTGTGTAAGTATACTGCAAAATGATTTCGGCAATAAAAGTTAGTTAACACCTCATCCCCTCACATAATTATCATTTTTTGTATGTGCGGTAATAAAATTTTAAATTCACTTTATTAACAAATTTAAAGTATATAATACAGTAATGTTAATTATAAGCACCATGTACATTAGATCCCTAGAACTTATTCATCTTATACTTGGGAGTTTGTACCCTTTGACCAACATCTCCCTATTCCCCTCCCCCTCTCTAGCCCCTGGCAACCAATATTCTATTTTCTGTTTCTATGAATTCTGCTTTTTCAGATTCCTCATATAACTGATAACATAGAATATTCGTCTTTCTCTGTCTGACTTATTTTATAATGCCCTCAAGGTTCATCCATGTTGTCACAAAGGCTGGATTTTCTTCTTTTTATGACCAAATAATATTCCATTGTGTGCGTGTGTGTATGTGTGTGTATACATATATATCACATTTTCTTTATTTATTCATCCTCTGATGGACATATAGATTGTTTCCATGTCTTGACTATTATGAATAATGCTGCAATAAACATGGAAGTACAAATATCACTCCAAGATAGTGATTTCCTTTTATTTGAATATATACCCAGAAGGGAGATTGCTGGATGATATGGTAGTCCTATTTTTAATTTTATGAGGAACTTACACACTGTTATCCATAGTGGCTGCACTAATTTGCATTCTCACCAATGGCGTATAAGAAAATTTCCTTTTCTCTACATCCTTGCCAACACTTATCTTTTGTCTTTTTGATAACAGCCATTCTAATGGGTGTGAAGTGATATCTCATTGTGGTTTGCATTTCCCTGATGTTGAACATCTTTTCACGTACCTGTTAGCCATTTTCATGTCTTTGGAAAAATACCTATTTAAATTTTTGTCCATTTTTAATTGGATTTATGTTTTGCTATTCGGTGGTATGAGTTCCTTATATATTTTGGATATTATAACTTTATCAGATAGATGTTTTGCAAATATTTTCTCTCATTCCATAGGTTACCTTTGTAACTTGTTAATTGTTTCTTTTGTTGTACAAAAGCTTTTTACTTTGATATTGTCCCACTTGTCTATTTTTGCTTTTTTGTTTGTGCTTTTGATGTCGTTTTCAAAAAATCTTTGCCACGACCAGTGTTAAAGAGTTTTTCCTATGTTTCTTTCTAGTAGTTTTACAGTTTGGGGTATTACGTTGAAATCTTTAATGAACTTTGGCTTAATTTTTGTGAGTAGTAAAAGAAAGGGGTCTAATTTTATTCTTCTGTTTGCAGTTATCCACTTCTCTTAACACCATTTTCGAAAAGATTGTCTTTTCCGCATTGAGTCTTTTTAGCTTCTCTGTCAAATATTAGTTGACCATATATGTGTGTGTTTATTTCTGGGTAGAGCTTTATCTTCCAATAGCAGTAGAGAGTTGGTTCATTTGAATAATAGGTTTAGAAATGATTTTTCATTGGTGAAGTGAACGGTGCAAAAGCTGTGTGGATAGCTAGAAATACGATGCGAGCCCTCCTTGCTTACACAAACAGAGTAAGAATTTTGGAAGCTCAATGGCTCATATCCTTCATAATAGCTCACCAAGCCTGAGACACCATCTGATGTTTGTGCCGCACTTAACAAATGAGGCTGTTGTCCAATTCCGACTAGTAGTTCACATGAATTCTGCCACTAGAACATTGTCTCATCAGGCCAGGTGTATGTCAGACATGGAGCAAAGATGTCATCAAATTTAGAAAAGAAGATTGTGCCTTATTACAGTGCCTGCTTGTTAGTAAATGTTTATATGTATAGCAGAATTTGGTCTGGATCTTTCTTTCTTTCTTTCTTTCTTTCTTTCTTTCTTTCTTTCTTTCTTTCTTTCTTTCTTTCTTTCTTTCTTTCTTTCTCTCTCTCTCTCTTCCTTCCTTTCTTTTTCTTTCTTTCTTCCTTTCTTTCTTTTCTCTTTTTTTTAGTAATTAAAGATTTATTTGAGATATTTTTAAATTACAGTACTTAAATGCTTTTAAATTTTTTTGCATTTAAAAAACTTCTTTATTTTTTATCTGTAAGTATTTGTGTCTTTTTTAAAATTTAATTTTATTATTAGTTTCAAGTATATGGTACATTGGTTAGACATTTCTATAGTTTATGAAGTGATCCCCCTATTTGCTCTTTCTCTCCTCTGGCCCTCCACCTAGCCATCATATTAATGCTGACTGCATTCCCTATGCCGTACTCCCCATCCCATTACCATCTATCAACTACTAATTTGTACTTCTTTAACCCTTCACCCAAGCCTCCCAACTCCTCTCTCCTCTGGCTCACACCCCTTAGCTGGGCAGCCATGGAAATCTATAACCCTTACTTCCCCTTAACTGTGGTATACTATAGATAACCTGCACAAAGAACCTAAGGAGTATAAGCAGCCAAATTGGCTGGAGTCAGTTCTCCGCAGCATGATTCTTTTGTTTGTTTTTAATAGTGCTAGCCATCCTTCCCCACCACTCCAGGCAGGGAGTTAAACAAGGTGGCTCAATTCAACCGAGCAGCAGGAAGGACAGAGTCCCATGGAAAGGAGCCCAGGTTCTACCAGGAAGACATTACCAGTTCTGACAAATCAGGACAATGCAAGGACAAAAATAAGATGACCACTTGGTGAGTGAGATTGCTGAGAGCAGGATGGAAAGGGCTATGAGGCACAGGTTAGGATGAGTGAGTCAGGATTGAGGCTGTGACCAGCAGGTGATTGCAAGAGTATACCTTTGTCCTGGGGCCAGAACATATTGTGTCAGCTTAAAGGAGCCACACACTACTAGAAACCAGTCAAGTATCCATGGCCAAGGTTATCACCTATTGCTTCTCCACTCACCTCCCCCGAGATTCCCGTTCAGCTAATGACATCACCATCCACTTGAGCATCATACTGGGCACCTCCAATATCATCTTTCCAATTTTAATCCATAACCAATTCTAAACACTTCTATCAACTAAATGTCTCCTGACTTCATCCCTGACCACCTTGGTTCTAGCCTTCATCATCTCTCTGTGGCACTGTTGCTGCAGTCCACACTGCAAGAGGCCCCTTGCTGGTCTTCCTGACTGTAATGCCCCCTTCACTCCCGCCTCTCTACTGGACACATTAAAACGCTTTAGAGGGCCCCCATTGTCCTTAGTAGACCAAGTTCCAGAGCATGGTATATTAGAATGGTTTTACCACAAGTGATAGAAACTTAAGTAGGACTACCTTGGGTGAGAAGGGGAAATTTATTGGCTTACATAGCTGAATTATAGGAAATTCAAGGATTGTGCCTCAGGAATTTGAATCAGGGACTCAAATGCCGTTGGAATTTTTTCTCTTTTTCTGTGTATTGTTAACATTATCTCTTTGCTCTTCTCCACAATCCTGGAACACAACCCACGGCCACTTGGAGCTCACATCTACCTAAATAGCTGCACCACTGGAGGCGGAAAGGCCCCTCTTTTTTCCATTCCAATTTGCAAATTATCAAGGAAGGCCTCCTACTGGTCTGGTGGAGATACTGGCTCCATCCCTGGTCTAAGGAATATGGCTGGGATACGGAAGGGAAGTCGTAATTACTGTGTGTCCCTGGTCAGGGGCCAAGAGCATGATATACCATCAACATTGATGAAAATGGATGTCCTTAGATAATCTACCATAGTCCAAATAATTCCCTCCCTGGTCAGCTAACCCCTAGCAGTGTGATATCCTAGGCTCTGGAGTCAGAGAGGTGTTAGTTCAAATCCCAGCTCTCCCCATTAAGTTAATTGTGTGGCCTTGGGCAATGCACATAACCCCCATGAGCCTCGGTTTCCTGATATGTAAAATGGGAAGGAAAGATGATAATATCTATGTAAAAATGTAAGGAGACAGGCATCGAGAGCACTTAGAATGGAGCCAGGCTCATGATGCGAGCTGTCAGCTCTTCCTGCTCCCAGTGGCCCTGGCATGAGTGGGCAGCCTTCAGGAGGCAGCTGGGCCAACAGAATGAGATCAGAAGTAATCAGAGGAACAGACTGACCTGATTCACAGCACTCCAGTGAAGTGACCCATCTGACACCCCAGAGAAGACAGTGCCAGGAAGAGGAGTTGCTTGGCACATGATATTCTCCAAAAGCAAGGTAGAGGGGTCCTTTCAACATGCCCTGTCTCCCTGCAGAAGAGGATAGTTGGAAGAAGGCACTTCTCCAGCTCTGTGGTTATAACGCCGCCAGCCTTGCAGGTCACAGCCTGGAATCATCTCTTTATTAAATAATAATTAAGAGGACCCTGTGAAGGGAATCTGTGTATAATTACCTGACTCATTAAGCTGCCCAGTCCAAACCAGGAGGCTGTTTCTCTCCAGTGGCCACACTCTGGGGCAATTTTCATGCTTCTGGAAGCAGCAAGTGGAGTCTCACTTTCATGGGGGCTATGACTCAAGGTCGTGGGTTTAAGTATACATATCCCTGAAGAAGGCTCTGGCCAGGCGTTCGATTTGAAGGGCGAGGCTTCCCCTCTCCCGTACCGCAAGAGCTAAATTGGTCTTTAACAGAGAGCACAGGGAAGGGCTGAGAGATCAGCTGAGCAAGGAGTCAGCTCATTAGTAGCTTCCACAGAGGCGTTGAAATGAAGCAAGTTAAAAGCATATTAGTTTACATGAGGGGAGGTGCCTAGGTAGGAAGAAAATGTAGTCATTATGTAACAAAGCGTAATTTGATAATTAATGAGGAAGTTGCCAGTATAATCTTGAGGGAGTCCTAGGAAAGGAAGAAATCTGTTTTTATTAGGGAGCACACAGGATAAAAAGTTATTGGAATGCAGACAATTCGCTAACAAGGTCTGGTGGCAAGTTGGGACAATCTTTCTATCTCATCTGTGTTTTGTCTTGATTTGCCCAGACCCACTACCTCTCCTAATGGAAATACAGAGATGAGCAGAGAACACTGAAGGGAGTTGTGAAGCAAGCCCAGGTTTCTTTCTGCTTCTTAGAAGGGCAAGCCAGTGCCTCTGCCACGCTTCTCAGGAATGGCAGGCAGACATAAGCCTAACCGGCTCCCTGGTGGGTCAGCCAGGCTCCTGCTGCTGCAAGGCCACCAGGGCTGTGCAGAATCCCAGTCGGCCAGAAAAGGAGTCCTAGGGGAAGGCCTACACAGGCGCCCATGGCACAGTGGTTAAGGCAGGGCTCTGGAGCCAGAATGCCTGGGTTCAGCTTTCCACTAGGTGACACAACTGTGCGTGACCTCAGGCAAGCTACTCGAGCTCTCTGAGCTTCAGTTCCTCATGTGAAACGGGACAGTAATTGTGCCTATCTCATAAGGTCATTATGAGGGTTAAATGAGTCATTCTATGTGAAGGATTCACAGTAGTGCCTGGCACTGAATGTCTGCTCAACAAATGTTAGCTCTTATCTGGAACTTAGCTGTCCAACACGGTGATCACTAACTACGTGTGGCTATTGAACAATAGAAAAGTGGCTAGTTTGGGTTGATAGGTGCTTTAGGAATGAAATACACACAGATTTAAAAAATCTATAAGAAAAAGAAAATATGATGTCATCGATAGTTTTTATAAATTGATTATATGTTGAAATGAGGGCATTTTGGATATGTTAGATTAAACATATACTATTAAAATTAATTGTATCTGTGCCTTTTAATTTTTTTATTTTGGTAAAAAGACACACAACAAAAGTTATCATCTTAACCATTTTTAAGTGTACAGTTTAGCGGTGTTAAGGATATTCGCATTGTATGATACAAACGGATCTCCAGAATTTTTCCAACTTGCGAATCTGAAATTCTTTACCCATCAAATAACAGCCCCCTTTCTCCTTCTCCCACCAGTATTTGGCAGCCACCCTTCTACTTTATGTTTCTAAGAATTTGACTACTTTACATGACTTATATTAAGTGAAATTAATAGTATTTGTCTTTTTGTGACTAGCTTATTTTACTTAGCATAATGTCGAGATTCACCCATGCTGTAGCATGTGACAGGATTTTTTTCCTTTTCAAGGATGCACAATATTTCATCCTTTATATTTTGTTTAAGGAGGCTACTAGAAAACACAATTTTTGTGGCTTGTATTACATTTCTGTTGGAGGGTGCTGGTCTAGAGCCAGTGGTTCTCAATCACATTAGTCTCAATTCCTCCTTATAATGATTAATTTATAACACCCTCTTTACTCTCCTGAAATAGAAGTTATACATACTATAACTCAACTACATGCATAATTTAAAAAAAAAATCAATATAATGGCCTAACTGTAACATAAAAGATAAAGGAAAGGAATCTATAGTTAAAAATGTATTTCAATCAATGGTTAGACATGTGTGCTTGAAGACAAAATGATCAAATGCTTGAATGCACCATTAATGGTTAGCTTTTAATGCAAAGTAACAGCTCAGATTCTAGGAGTGATAGTGCTATCAGAGATGTGATTTTCTGAAATGAAACAACTCAGTCAAGTTCCAACAAAACAAAGTATGATTTTTTTTATTTATATGGTTACATTCTTGTGAAACTAAGTATAAATTTAAATGGAGTAAAATATATATATACAAAGAAACTATAATTAGATTCTAGGTTCAGAGACTTATATATAGATTTTTCACCTAAATGAATGTCCAATAAGATATTTAGAAATCAGGAGTACCCTAGAGTTTTTTCATTGTTTATAACTGTCCAATGTGTTATAGGACATCTCATATTCCTATACACCTTGTATGCCTAATGAAGACCAGTAGCATCCTCCAGTCTCTGAGTCAATCAGAAGGATCCCCTTTATTTTCCAGTGCTTTGCCTCAGAGGAAGCAGAGCCTCACTGAGAATCACTGATATTGTATTGTGAGGAACACAGGGTGGTCCTTGCCTGGCGGTCCAATCCATGGCCTTCAGTACCTCAGTATGAGGCTAGCTCTCCAGTTCAGCACTGACCATTCTACAACACAGTCAGAAGCCTAGACCACACTTCTTCCAGAATCTCAAACACAACAGACTCAGCATCTTTCCCATGCCCTCACTTGACATCCAGGATTCAATGTCACCCATGTTTTCTCAGAATCAGAAACTTCTTTTCCTCTCCCTCCACTCCTGACCTTCACATGTGGAAGACTCACTAAAGCCTCTTCTTTCTTTGCCCATTGTCTTGCTCAGATGCCCTGTTTTTAGCTCACCGCTTCTTCCTTTTATCTCCAGGTTCTCAGTGGTTCCTCACTGCTCTCTCCAACTCTAATCTTCACTCCCCTGACAGACATCTTAACCCCATATTGGGTTTCTATCCAAGTTTCACCCTTTATTAGCTGCTCATGGGCAATATGTTTGCCTCTATGTATCTCCTTCCTCATCTATTAAATGGAATCGCGACGCTTACCTTGTAGTGCTGTTACAGAGAATAAATGAGAATGTGCCTGTAAGACACCCAGCACTAGCTGAGAACATAGGACAAAATAAGCAAATGCTGGTTCTGTAAACCCTATTTTCTCTTTTTTGGCCCATTCCTTTTCTCTGGGCACCAAGCCAAATATTTGCCCATATCTCATGTCATTCCAGCAAGGCAATTGTTCCAGAACAGACCACGAGGAGAGCTAAAATAGATCTTTTCCACATAAACATCAAGTATCTCTTCCAAATAAACATCAGGCAAATTTTTTTAATACACCAATTTGAAGAAGTGTCCAGTTGATACCAGCCCAGAGGACCTCGTGTCTTCATCTGGGTTTTGACACTTCTGTTTTCAGGCTGTTGTTCCCAGTCCCCAGGGCCCACTGGCTCTGGGGAAATTTTCCTGCTCTGCTGTCCTTGACCATCCTTCTCTTCATGGAAGTTTTGGAATGCCCACCAAAACACACATCTGATAAACTTCTCATTTAGGTAGCTTTTTCTCCCAGTGAAATGAAGAAGCAGGAGCAGCGTCTTCTGCTTCTTCCCATCCTTCAGAGCCCATGATGCAGCCATGTGAGGAGATATGAATAAAATGTGACATGAATGAAGGATAAAAAGAAATGTTAACAGATTAAGGAAGACATTTTGGAATTGGGGGATGGAAGAGGTTATGAGTGCACTTTCTATGAGATGGGTTGGCATGATTCTTATGGGAGGGGCGGGAGGTGGTCCTATGGTTCCATGACACTGCTTTCATAAGGAATTTTGTTTTCTCCAAGACACGTGCTGGATTCTCAAAAGAATGTATCTTCCACTGGGCAGAATTTGACACAAATTATCAGATATAGGTCAAAATTAGGTCTCTTCTAACTAAAAAGTTGAAGACCACAATACCTTAAGGAGGTGGACTTTATCAACCAATGGTTCTCCCCAGCAGCTGAAGAGCAAATCATTTTGGCATGAAAACACAAGCATCCTAAAAATTTTCTTAAAGAAAAAGAGCTCATTTCTAAAGTTGTTTCTTCCAAAGACAGAACCTACTTAAACCAAAGTTTAACTTTTCTGAAGTTCAAGTTCATTTATTCTTTGCATATACAACTTCGGCAGGCTTCTTTATTTCTAAGAACAAAGGCTTGTTAAAAAGAGGAAGTCTCTAAAGTCTTCTTGGACATCAAATATTTCTTCAGAGGAAACACTTTGATGAGTTATGTGTAAATGAGTAAGAAACATGTGGATTAGATTTCTTATATAATACACATGAAGTTAAGAACTAGGGAAATCTTTTTGGAAAATATGGTTTGGATTTGGTTCTGCCTACTCCACAAACATGGATTAAGTTAAAGAATATGGATTTTCCTTGTGTCTCGCTCCCCACCTTCAGCCTGTGGCATTAGCAATCATTCTTTCTAAAGAGTTAATATCAGATAGTACAGGCCAGGGAGGATTTTTAAATAGAGAATTCATAGATTACTAATGTTTAAGAACCAAATCATTTTTGTAACACATTCGCTTCCCACTAGACTGGTTTTAAAGCATTTTTCAGAAACATCTCTTTGTTAGCTAAAGCAGCTCACTAGCCAAGAGGAACCCTAACCCCTGTGTTTAGGTGAACTGAAAACACCTCCCTCTGGTAACCAGATACTGTAGCTGGTAATCCCATTTCAAGGAGACTTTTTCCTAAACTGGGGTAGACGATTTTACCAGTTGTAGTTTCGCTGTGACATTATGCATACACCACAAATTGAACTCAATTGAGTATGTTTTCTTTAGTCAGCACATGTTTTCAAACAGTACAGATAAGGGATCAAATAGGATTAGGGACGTGAAAGCAGTTGACCGTGTATGTAGCACATCGAAGATGCTCATTATATGTTGGTTCTGTCTGAAAATTCTGAAAGCAGACTCCTATTACTTCTGAGGATAGGAATTGCTCATCCTACACAGCCCTGGTAAGGGGTGGGCCTGGTTAAAGGACCAGGCAGCCCTGCTTCCCTGGCACTAACCCATGCTGAGCAAACAAGGCTCCATCCAGGGGATTTGAAACTGGGTTACAGAGATTTCTATTGTTTGGCACTGGGGCTGGATAGAACGTAGAGTAAGCCCCAGAATAGCCACTTTCTCCTTGTGTACAGAGAAAGCCTGGCCATAAAGAGGAAAGGGAATGAAGCAGAAACAGAGCAAATAGAGATGAGCAGCTGTACCCTCCTCCTGCAAGCCAGCAGGAGATCCTATCAGTTCTGCCTCCCAAGTAGCAGTTATTTTTTTAACAGCTTTATTAAGCTATCATTCAGATACTACACAATTCACCCATTTAAAGTACACAATCCAATGGTTTTTAGTACATTCACAGAAACATGCAACCGTCATCGTGGTCAATTTTAGAACATTTTCATCACTTCAATATCCGCCCCCCGACCCGCTGCCACATTTAGCTATCACCTCTCCTCCCATCACCCCTTACCTCCAGTCAAAGGCAATCACTGATTTATTTTATATCTCTATAGATTTTCCTACTCTGGACTTTTATGTGATAGAATCATAAATTCGCGGCTTCTTGTGATTGGCTTTCATTTAGCATGTTTTTCAGATTTATCCACATTGTAACATATATCAGTACTTCATTCCTTTTTATGGCTGAATAATATTCCACTGTATGGATATACCACCTTTGTTTATCTATTTGTCAATTGACAGGCATTTGGGTCATTTTCACCTTTTAACTATTATGAATAGCGCTGTTATGAACATTCATGCTCCTCAAGTATGTCTTGAGTCTGGCTTTCTCTCTACCACCCCTGTGGCCTAAACCACTGTCCGTAAGAATCTTATATCCCCATCCTTCCCCTGCTCCGATCCACTCTCCACCTGACTGCCATAAGGAACTTTTAGAAATGTAACTCTCATAATGTCACTCCCTAGTTTAAAATTTGTGAATGGGTTTCTTTTGTGCTAGAAAAAAATCCATTCCGTGATCAATAAGGCTCTGTGTGTTCTGGTGCCTGCTCTTATACTTCTTTCCATCTGCTACACTCCTCATCACTCACCTCCCTCCAGGCTCATGATCTTCTCTCACTTTTATAACACGCTGTCCTCTTTGCCTTGAATTTAATGTGGCTGTCACATCAATGCAGCTTCAGCGTGGCCTCCTCAGAGGAGCAGTCAATGATCATCTGGAGCAAAGTTGGGCCCCACCCCAATCCTGCCCCTATTGTGTTCTTTCTTACAGGGCTTGCTTTTTCCTTCACACAATTTATGGAATTTGGAATTTCTTGTTTGTTTAATTGTTTTTCACTCATCTTTCCCAGTATAAAGTCTGTTTTATTTACAGTTGTATTCACAAAGCCTAGAACAGCAGTGCCTGCTGTTGACAGAATGAACGTGGGTTCCGTAGGGATGAAGAGAGGGCCTTTGGTTCTTGACTCCAGTTTCTGTTTCTAGTCTTTCCTGAGGCCTCACCTTGGGTACCATGAGACACCCAACTCTGTGTTCTTATAATAAACTCCTCTCTTCTTTTGAGCAAGTTTGAGTGGGTTTTGTTCTTTACGACTCAACAGTCCATGACTAACAACTTTTTCTGTCCACTGTTCATTGGTCTCCTTTCAAAACTGCCATTTTTGGTCGTGAATTGCTTTTAACTTGCTTCTTTGTCTCTCCAAATATATTTTCCCAAATCTCTCCTTCCATCTTTCCAAACTCTTAACTTCTGTATCCCTGTAAAAACATGTCTATATCTGTACACCTGTGTTCATAGCAGCATTATTAACAATAGCAACCCAAGTGTTTCCATCAATGGACGAATGGATAAACAAAATGTGATACACACACAGACACACAATAAAATAATATTCACCCTTAAAAAGGAAGAAATCCTATCACATGCTACAACATGAATGAATCTTGAGTACATTATGCTAATTGAAATAATCAGTCACAAAAAAAATACTGTATGATTCCATTTATATGAGGTATCTAAATTAATTAATCTCATAAAAACATAAAGCAGAATGGTGGTTCAGGAGCTAGAGGAAAGGGGTAATGGGGACTTGTTTAATGAGTTTTAATTTTCCAAGATGAAAAAGTTTTGGAGATCTGTTATACAAAACTTTACACTTAAAATGATTAAGATAGTAAATTTTATGTTATGCATTTTGTTTGTTTATTTGTTTTTACAACAATTAAAAAACTTTTTTAAAAAGCTTGTCTACTTCATTCTCCTCCCCTTCCTTTCTTCTCTCCTTTCTTCCCTTCCTGGTCAAGTATCTTTAAGTCCAGGCCATGGCACATGCTGGCACTAACCGGGGTTCAGGCTCTGTCTAGGGATTCTCACGGGACCCCAGAGCCTGCCCATTGGACATTCCCTCTTCTGCAGAACACAACAACCAGAGGCAGGGCCATTTCCCAAGTGGCCACAGCTGGAAGTCCTCCTGGTCTCTCCCACATGAGCTGACTGCATGTCAGATGTTCCTCATGAGGCGGTAGACTAGCTCTGGCCTTGTCATAGATTTCCTGGCCAAGGCTACATCACCCCCACTTCAATGTCTCTATTCTTCTTTATGTCCAGTTTATTCCTCTTTGCCCCAATCATGAATGCTGAAGAAACTAGGATAACAAACTTAGTAAGCTTTGAGGCATGATCACCAAGAACACTGTTTAAGAGAAAATATTTTTGAATAAGTAGGTACAGGAAGAACCATGTTATCCCTAAGCCTCTTATTATGTAAACTGTCACTCTGACAGAAACTACTAAAATAATGATATTTGACATTTATTGTACACTTACTATTTTACTGAGGATTTAAAAAATCCTGTTCATTTAATCTCGTAAAGCTATCATCGCTATCTCTATTTTGCAGATGAGGAAATGAAGGCCCAGATAGTAACTTCCTCAAGGTCACATGGCCAAGAACTAGAAACGAATTTGGGACACATGCCTATGCGAGTCCAGAATGTGAACGTGTAGTTACTAGACCACATATACCGCTCTTACCAGTCCATCAACATTTATTAAGTGCCCACTGAGGACGAATCCTTGAACTAGGCTATAATGGGTCCTTGAAGTAGGAAAGAGAGAACTCATACATAGGTAATGGCCGAAGAGTAATTTTAAATAAGTCCACATTAGGATCTCTTCAATATAAATTAATGAGAATTGAATATATATGACTTGACTATGAATGGGATAGAACAATAAACCATCTAGCTGAGTCCAAATCATGGGATCTCAGAGTGGGAGAGATCCAGGGATCATCAAATCCCATCTCCCCCCTGAAGCAGAGATCTCTTCTATAGAATCTGTGATAGTTCTCTCAATTTAAAGGCAGCTGAACCAGTTCTTTTGTTTTCCAGATTTTGATGACCACACAGCTCCCACTGTTCCTCAGCCAAATCCATCTCCCTCAGGGAAATTCTCCCAGTGGTCCCCGTTTCTCCCTTGATCTACATCAAACAGATCGCCTTTCTCATCGCCACGATGGCCCTTCTTCACACAGAGAAAGGGGAGAGAAGCGCACACTGACCACCAGCTCAGATCTAGGAACGCCACAGTAACCCCACTAAACAGGGAGGTTACCTAAAGGGCCCCGAAGCTAAGATATGTTAAGAAATTCGACCAAAGCCACACAGCCTAGAAGTACTAGAGCAGAGATTTGAGCACAAATGCACCTCTGTTCTGCTATACTACACTCCCTTCCCAAATCGGTTATCAACGTGCCCCTTGTCTTCTCTTTTATAGGTCATCTCAATATTCCCGTTTTTTCAGACTTCTCTCCTCAGACCACATGTTCTCCAGAATCTCCTGATGTTGGTCATTCTCTGACAATGCTCCAATTTGTCAATGTCCCTCTCAAAATGCGACATTGTCTCCTTGTTTCCTCTGCCTGAATGTGTGTGCTACAGGGTGAAGATTATGTCATGCGGGCTCTTTGCCATGGAGGCCACAACCTCCTTGAATGGTTTGGGAGTCAGACGCTGGACTGCAGAGACATCATCTGGGAGCAACTCTCTTTGAATCAGAAAGGAGGTGAAAATGTGCTATTTTGTGTCATTTCCTCGGCCATGTTTTAGTACAGTCCAGTCTTCTGGCTTCAATCAGCAGAAGAGACCAGTAGGCTGACTACGGGCTTGTAATCTTGCAGAATGGCAGGCTGGCCTCTCCCTGCAGCTGAGTGAGTGATTCATTTTGGGCTCAGTTAACCCCAGAGAGAAATCAGATTCACATAAACGCTTGCCTGGTAACAGCGGATGTTGCACAGGGGGGTGGCTTTCTTGAGGAAACACATTTTTTAAAAGTACATACGTGCTTTATTCAGGGGATAAAATGTTTTACTCAATGGTCTGTCATTGCTTGTGGTGAGCAGATGTGAGAGGGAAGAACATTTGCACTCAAAGCAAAAATAGTTCCTCAAACTAAACTGGCCACAGCAGGATAAAGTTAGCAGGATGAAAGGTAATCATTTCAGTTTGGGGAAAACCACCAATGGAAGTGCCTTTCCTTTGGGGCTCTTTTTTTCATTAAAACAGTAACAGGCCTTGCCAGATACAGAAAGAACATCTTCCCTAGACACACAGCAGACGCAGCCCCTGGCAGCCCAGATGCTATGGCTCCAGAAAGACCCCCCGTGAACACTGCTGTTACCATCTGAAAAACAGAGGGGCTGTGAGTCTTCCCAAGAAGGAACCAGCTTATGTGGGAGCAGGATTGCCTTTGTAAACTGTCAGACCCGATGAAACAGATCCAGCTAGCTCCTTATGGAAAAAGAAACAGAAAATGGAAACAGAGGGCCTTCTGCCTCTGTGACCTGGCCAGGCACCCACTTGCAATATCCCCACTTGCAAGCTCTTCCAGGCAGGGGGTGACAGAGCCGTGGAAGCCAAAGGGCAGGGCAGGGCTGAGAGCATCACTCTTTCCTGCTGGTGCGGGGCTTATAGGACTATCCCGGATGGATTAGCTTAGCCCTGGAGGTGATGGATACTGAGGCCCCAAGGAAGGACTCATTGCGAAGGAAGAAGGTGCCTGACTGGTGAACTGGGCTCCGCCAGGGCCGAGAGCTGGGTCTGGAGCAGACTGTGTTTAAGGCTTGAATGTCCAATAGATACCTTCCTGGCACAGTGTTATGCTGTGGGAATGACTTTAGGCATGTTTCTACCTGGCTGCCCATGCTGGGACACGACTGCTGTGGCATGGGGACTGACACAAAGTGCCATGGCAGAGCGGACAGCTGGTCGAGCACCTGAATCATAATGCTCTAGGGCTGATGGGGCTACTTCAGCGCATAGAACGGATCCCTAATGTTCTTAGAGAACTTGGGTGGGGTGGAAACAGGTCTGGAGGGGGACAGGCTACACTTCCTGCTGGTAATGGCATCTCAGGGTTTGTGCAATTAATTGAAAGCATCCGAGGTGTGACTTGTTTGAGGCCCCAGCAAGTGAAGTAAGTTGTACTGGTTCCAGAAGAGGCAGATCTACTGTGAAGTTGATGAAGATGATGCTTTCAAGTCCTCTTCACCAGCCTCAGCCTCTTCCAAGCCTCTGGAGGACCCCTAGCATCGGGAATCACATGGCATTTGCTTTTATCAAATTTCAAGAATAAGTGTTTTTATATTATTTTTCTTAGAAAGGACCTCTAAAATTGTGAACCCCAAATGGAAGGCTCCACATCTGGAGTTCTGAGTTACAACCATGAATCCAAGGGAGAAAACTGGAGCATTCTCGCGGCTGTGGCATTATCGAAGCAGGCACCAGAGGGAGGAGAGTGGATGCCTCTGACACTGTCCCAGCCCTGATGCTGAGAATCAAGAAGTGGTCCTCAGTCATCTCCTTCAAAGAACAGATGTTTAAGGGACTTGAAAATAATTTTATGATTAACACTCCAAAAGGTCACTATCAATTTCCACCATTGGTGAAGGCATAACAGAAAAGTAGCACGCAAGGCAGCCCCTCTGAAATGCCAGGACATGGAACCAATGGCAGTTAAAAGTGCCAGCTGAGGAAGTAGAGGCAGCTCCACATCATATGTCATCAGGGGAATACAAATTGAAACATCAATGAGCTACTACTACACACCTATTACAATGACCAAAATCCAGAACGCTGACACTGCCAAATGCTGGTGAGGCTGTCCGATGGTTTCTTACAAAGGTAAAAAAATAATAAATAGAGCCAGAGCTGCCATCTCAGAGGAACTGCCTTGCACGTCTTATGCCTCAAACCCTTTGGAATGTTAAAACAGGACAAAATAACCTTATATGCTCATTCAAAGAGCAATTTCTGACCACCTGCTGTGGGCTAGGTGTTGGAAATGAACACTTCAAAGAGCGTGGGCTGAGTTGAGGACACCCAAGATGTAACTGCTATACAAGAGGTGGTTGCAGCACACAAGGGAAGGAGCACATCCATGCACATCAGAGATCAGGGAGTTTCACAGAGCATGGAGCGTTTGAGCTGAGATTTGCAGGATGAGTGAAGCTCACCCAGCAGAATGCCAGGGGCAGACGTTCCAGTCATGCCAAAGATGCCAAGGAGCCTGAAAGTGTGGTGGGTCATGGCGACCAGCCAGGGCCTCCACAGTGCTAAATATAAGCGGGGGGCATGAGAGGGTGGGGGTGCAGGGAAAAAGCAAGGCCTGATGCTGGACACATGGCTGGGTCAGACCAAGCTGATACATGAGATGCCAAGAAGTGTGGGCTCGATCCTGGACTCCTCTCTCATGGGCATCCATCCCCACTGCTTCTCTCTATAAGGCCCTTCCAGCCCATCAATCCGAAGGCTGCCCTGGTTCAGGTCCTCACTAGCCCCTAGTTAGTTAATGGCAATCACCCCCCTAATAGGCCCCTCCCTCCAAAGAGGCAGTCAGCATTATAATGACAATAGTGTATATTTATTGAGCACTTATGACAGGCTAGACACTGATGCTTTTAAAAGAATAAATTTATTAAATCTCAGCAACACTATAAAGTGGGTATTATCATTCCTATGTCAATGAGGAGGAAACTGAGGCACAGAAATGAAATAGCTTGCCCCAAGTCATATAGCTTGTAAGAGGTGGGGGCAAGATCTGAACTAGGGAATTCTGGCACCTGAGCCAAAGTTCTTATGATACTGCCTCTGTCAGAGGGATCAAAATAAAATTGCATTCTGGAATTAGAGTACCCGAGTCTTCAACTTTTTAAAATTTCTCATTTCCCCACCTGTGATGTGGGGGCAACACCAATGAGGATCTTTTCAGGAATAAATCAAATAATCCCTTGAAGGCAGCAAGAATGGTGGCTGGCACATGGCTAGCCTCAGTGTTAGTTTACCTAAAATTCTTTTTCCTTGTTCTAGCCTGAGCAGCTGGATATTAGATTTTTTTAAACAAGATGCCACTAACTACAAAACAAAACAATTTTAATGAAGGGTTGGAATAGAACAAGTGGGATTCTTGTCCAGCGTATGATTAGACTTTTGTTTTTGTTCTTGGGTTGACTCCATTAATACCCATTTGGGCTGATTTCATGATACTGGCCAACTCTGCAGCAGCCTACTAGAAGTTGTGTTTACGCCATTGTTCTAAACTTAAAAGGTGATTCTGCAGTTCACAGCAATGGTGTCTGAAAAACCAATGACAATACAAGTCAATTTACATGTCAACAATCACATTTTGGAGCATTCACTTCTCAAGAACTCCGATTTTGTCATTTCCCTTTATAAGTATAACTTATAAACCTTAGTCTAAATACAAAGCTGGCGGTATTAGTCAAGATTCTCTGGAGAAAAAGAACCAACAGGAGATATCTATAGATCTATCTATCTATGTGAATAGATAGATAGATAGATCTATAGATAACATGCAGGAGTTAGGTGTGCTAAATCCTTATGCAGTTGAAAATCCACAGGTAACTGTTGACTCCCCCAAAACTTAACTACCAATAACCTACTATCAATCAGAAGCCTTTTGGTAACAAAAAGTCCATTTTTATATGTTATATGTATTATACATTTGTACTTTCTATGTTACATGCATTATATAATGTATTTTTATGACAAAGTAGACAAAGTAAGCTAGAGAAAAGAAATGTTAAGAAAATTAGGAAAATACATGTATTTATTGCAAAAGTCCATGTGTAAGTGGACCTGCACACATATAACCCGTGTTGTTATATATTTATATCCCCTACATATACAAGTTGTTATAGAAATTGGCTCACGCAGTTTCAGAGGCCAAGAAATCCTACAATCCACTGTATACAAGCTGGAGAACCAGGAAAGCTGATGGTGTAATTCAGACCAAGTCCAAAAACCTTAGCCTTGGAGGCCAGTGGTGTAAGTCCTGCTGTGAGTTTGAAAGCCCGAGAACCAGGAGCAATGATGTCTAAGGAAAGGAGAGGTGGATGTCTCAACTCAAACAAAGAACAAATTTGCTTTTCCTCCACCTTTTTGTCCTATGTAGGCCCTCAATGGACTGGATGATGTCCACCACATGTCATGGATGTGGGCCATCTGCGCCGTAGTCTACCTATTAACCTCGTCATCACAGACACCCTCACAGACACACCAAGAGATGATGTTTTAGTAGCCATCTGGGCATCCTCGAACCCAGTCAGATTGACACATAAAATTAACCATCACGTTGATGTACACATTTTCTGTGGTCATCATTTTTGGGCTTATCTTCACTTTCCGTTGTAATTATTTAGATGTACATACATAGAAACTTCTAGCAGTGGCACAGTATTGAAGAATGGACCTGCAGCTGACATTATGCAGGTGGCCAAAATGTATACATCCACTCGGACCTTTTTGAGCACCACAGGCCTCTCCTCCATGCCCTCTGTGTGGTCTGGCTAGTCCCATGCTTGAGCTGAGCCTGGCATTTTGTGAATCAAATGTGGTCCAAAGAAAATGACAGGAACACATGAAGGGTGAGTGTGGGAGTAAATAGGTGTTTGTGAGATTATATATTTCTGTGGGTGTACATGTTTGTGATTTTAAGCATCATATTCTCACACATGCTGCTCCAACTGTCAGCATACTTGCTGACCACACAAAGGAAAACACAATCCTATCAATTTTAATAGCTGCTCTGGCAGACTTGGGCTCTTATAACAGTAGCTTGGGAACTTTGAGACTCTGGGTGTTTTTTCAGCTTTCACCCATCATTTTGAACTTGGGCGAGGTTAGGCTTAAAGTGAAAAATGCTAACACCAGCTCAGTACTCTCAGGCATTGGATTCTGTGGTCAGAGAAGGCAGCAGGAATTCACATGGGGACCAAAGGCTCCTTCCTGCCTTAGCAGAGCAAGAAGCTGCTTCTGCCCAGCTTGTGAAATCTAAACGTGATGCTGACCCACTACTGGAATGAAAATTCAAACCCGGGCTGCTCTCTGGCCTTTAGGGTAACTTTGTGGCCGTCCTTACTGCTTTCAGCATCAGAGAAAAGTCTGTTCCCAGTTAGTGAGCAGAACCTTGACTGCTAAGAGGGACAGGAAGAGAATTTTAAAAATCTTACAGGAAAACTTCCTTCTCAAAAATTAAAATGGGGGGGCGGGGCTTGTTAAGTGAGAACGCCAGGGGTTGGTTTGGAGTAGAGCGAAACTAAATCGGCAGGCTAATGAGTGTGGAAATGTCACAGTCATTCACTGTCCCATCACTCTCTGCGGAGTGGCATTTCAAACTATTTGGCCAGTGTGTCATCAGAAAAATGTTATTTCTTATTTTGGAAAAACACTATCTCAGCGGGACATTTCACTGTTATCTGTTCTCCGTAGAAGTATGGTGGTTGGGGCGGGGGGACCCAGTCCCTTAGAAATTAAAGCCATATGCATACCATATTTAAAAACCAACAACTCAAGCCATTACATTATTGCTGACCATAGGAATTCAGGATTTATAATTTACATTCTTTCCCATACTTTGTTACTTTTCAGAAGTGAAGAGCAGACGTTTATGGCCTAGCCAGATCGTAAATCAGATTCCTGAGGGTAGAGGGAGCTTTACAGGCTGAAGGAATTGCCTTCCGACAGTTTGCAGGATGTGTCAAAACATCAGGAAAAGAACCCAAATGGAGAGATGGGACTTTGCTTCAAGGGAGCATGAGACACCAAAGGCTGACACCAGTTATTTCTTCCACCCAGCAACCAAATCACACCTGGGGCCAACATCTGGAGAGTGCGTGGAGTTTGGCTATCCCTAACAAAGTGAGCACCTGGACCTGAGTCACACGAGTCTCCTTCCAGGGGGAGGGGAGACAAAGGCTTGGGCGCCCCAAGGACTCGTCATCATGCATTTGCTGAGGCTGGGTGGGAGTGAGATGCGGGAGGGTTCCTGCAGGCTCCAGTCTGATAAAGGGGCATAAGACACCTGCACAAGGATCAAGGCAAGGAGCCTGGGGTGGAGAGAGCATCAGGCCCTGGGTTGATCTGACGCCCCCTAGTGGCTGCGTGCTCTGGTTCAAGTATTTAACTCCGTAAGTCTCAAGACCCTGGAAAACGGAGGTTAACAGGCCAACCGCACCAGATTAAAGCACACACACACAGTGCTGGACACGTGATGGGGAGGGGAGCTGTGTCAGGGAGCTGTGTCAGGGATGCCCTTTCCCCTGGAAATTGTAATGCCACCCTGGCAATCGGCTCTCCAGAAAAGCCAGCTAAGTGCCAGTGTGGCTGCTAGGAATACTCGGAGGAGGGAGAGGATTCCAAGAGCCCCAGGCAGAGCTCTTTCGGAGGCTCCTAGTGCTCCGAATGCCTTTGTCTGGAAGATTTGTTAGCAATGGCCCTAGCGAACTCATCTGATGCTCCTGGTCCGGATAAGAGAAGGTAGGAGATTTTAAATATTTTGAAAGCTGGAGATCTTAAGCCTTTCCCTGGTTACACCCGTAAAATACAGCACCTAATCACTCCACAATGTATGCAGTTGGATTGATGAGAATGAACCCAAATAGCCCTTTGTCAGGTGAGTGGGAATGTTTATAGTCCCGATTTTCCTGTACAGATTGTCACATAAACCCTTCCTGCAACTCGATGCCATAATTAGGTCTATTGTGTGTATACTTCAGACATGAAATGCAATATTTTGGTTTTTTAGTCTCAAATTTCTCTATTTTTCTTTTAAAGGCAAATGAACCTTTTTCTGTGGTTTGTAAAGCCCCAAGTCCCCTTTACTTAGGATCCAGAAAGGGGCCACGCCCTCTGTCGGAACACCGGCTGCTGAGGCCCTGGAAGGCTGTGTGAAGGGGAAGGAAGCGCGGCAGAGAAAACCTTCCTGCCATCACGCAACATACCGTGCCCGCAACACGCAGGCCCTCAGAGCATTCAAATAACAAAGAAAAAATAGTTAACACCTGGGGCATAAGAGGTGCAAGCATGAGCCCAGAATGGCTAAGGAGGCTGGGCGGTTGGCTGCATCAGGTATGAAGGCAAAACTTTCAGACACATTGTATTTTCTGAATGATGTCCCTGTCCTCACTGGGTTTATAACAAGGGGATGGATTTGCCAATACCAGTCTCCCTGCTCCAAGAGGACAATAATATGGAGCTTAGGAGTACCTGTTGCCAGCACTGCAGGCAGGAAGCTTGCCTGTCACCCACCCCTCCAGCCAGCCATGTGTGCTGCACAGGGACCAGTTTTCAACCTGAATATCACAATGCACAAACTAAGCTTAGCCCTGTGAGGAATTGGAGCTGTTGGCCCTGTTGCAAATCCTTGATAGTTTTAGATTATGACAACAAACATCTTCTCATAGGACAATCAGCTTCAAAATCCACCCAACAGAAGCGAGAAAGGGAATGTCAGGGTGGACCAAATCACAGATGAACTTCTGAAATGGATTAAAGGCTCTCTTTAGTAAACTTGGGAAACAAGGAAGATTTTTACAATTCAGCATTCTCACAAACTAAAAAAATTCATGCCCAACTATTTTTTCCCTTCTTTAGTAGAGATCCATAAATAATTCCTTCACAGGAGAGCAAAACGAAAAAGCTGTATTTATTGCAGCAAAGATAATACGGAAGTTCAACTTTTTTTGCAAACTTTATCTGTAATAGTTGTAACATCAGGTCACCTGTGATAGTTGCAGCATCAGGTTTAGAATAAAATGTGCTAAAACGAAGTGTTGTAAAAATCTAAATCTTGTTGGGCTGGCAACAAGACAGTGCTGCACATTGGTCTGAGCCGTTACTAATGCTGACCCCTGCGAAGAAGCGAATCTCACGTCTAACCCTTGTGATAGACACACACGAAAGAGATGGATTCGTAATGAAATAATGATAAACAGAAGTCTTGGCTTGCCTTACTTCTCGATTACGATCATATAAATAGGGAATGTTTTGAAGATTGCAATAGCCTACCTGTTGGTCCGTAGTGTTCATAACAAGAAGGTAACACATGAAGCCCACCTAGTGAACATTATGGTGAACCCAGGAATGCTGCAGCAGTCACCACGCAGAAGTTAAAGAGCATAAAGTTAAACCCCGCGTTTGAAGTGCTCGCTTGTCAGATTTCCAGTGGTTCTTTTCCACCCTGCGTCTGGCCTTCCTTTCTCTGCCCAACCTCTCCCCGTAAGGGCCTGACCAAGTGCACTATATAAATAAAACTGGGTTCAACTCAATGGCTGAGCTGAGCCTTGACGAGTGAATAGACAGCCGTGCGGCAGCTTCGGAGGGAAGACAAACAGGTCCGCACCTCATGTACTTGGTAAAGAATTTTATTTTATTTCTCCTGGATGAGTACTTTACTCGCGAGCTCACTACAGAAGCTGTACTAGTGATAATAAGACTGGCATTTATAGGATGTCTTTTGTCATCAAAATGCTGAATGGGTCAATGAAATGCCCTCGCATTGCTGTGGGAGCAGTTGGGGCAAGGCTTTTACGAATGGTGAAAACAGACACAGAAGGCAGGGAGAGGCCATGAGAAGACTAAGAATGACAAAAAGGGAAAAGTAACAGTCACTGCAACGCTACTGAGAAAAATACATAAAACGTTCTTTGCACTTTACATCCAAAATAATGCTGTCTTTTAAGAGGGCAGTTTGTGATGGTAAAGTAAAATGATTTGCAACCAAATAATTTCTGATATTAAATGAGGACTCATGTATTCTCTTTTCATCAGCGTGAGGTCCATTTCCATAGAAATGGGTGGGAAAAGTAGGCCAAACCCATAGCATAGCTCCTCGGAGGAATGGCAGCTGTGGGACTGGCCAGTCATGGAACGCACTGGTTTGGAAACCACTGCAGTCAAGAGCTCTTACTGAAAGGGGAAAAAGAAAAGAAAGTTTAAACTCCAAGAAAGGGTGTGGAAAGTATCTGAGGACATTCCTGACCGTTTTGGACAAAGCCACAGAGGAAAAACTGTCTCATGTGCACTTCGCTTTTCACAGATCCCGCAGGACAGTCAGTTACCACAGGCTGAACAGGTGCCTCCCTCCCTGCTGGCCTGGGAGAACAGCACTGTGCTTCATCAGCCAGACCAAGCTATTCACCGGAGGAGTGTTAAGTGGCGAGGCCAAACGCTCCCACAGAAGTGGCCCAGGCGCAGGGAGTGAGTCGAGGCAGACAGGACAGGAGGTACACGGCACTCAGCGCTCAGGAAAGCAAAAAGCAGGGAGAATCGCCACACACTCACCGAGTTTCAAAGTAACGGGCCTATGTTTTTAAAAGGCCTCTCTGGTGGGTTGCAAAAGTAGTGGGTTTATGAAAGCACTGCCTCTGTGCCTCTCTGCAGTGCTCCCCGGGGAGATGGGGCTGCTGCTCGCACAGCACCTGACAGCTCGGCGCTGTGGCCCCTTGTCGCCAGCGGAGCGTGTGCTCATCTTTCTCCACCAGCGACTCGTCAGCTGCTGGAGCAACTCTGCGAGGCTCTCAAGCAAGTGACTGCCAGAGGCCCAGGACACAGAAGTGACCCCAGCTTGCAGGATTCATTTAACCCCTTCGCCCTAGAATTCTTTTGCAGAAAAAGAAAAACATGACAGTTATGTGGTTAATAACTTCCTTAAAGGGAAAAAAGACATCGAAATCTTTGCGCTCTGTGAAATGAGAGAACAAAAGGATTGTTTTCAGCAAGTTTATGTCTATAAGCCAATCAGCTGGGTACCAGTCACTTGCCAACAGGTTGATGTAACCATGACCATGGCAAAAACACTGGCTGTCTTGCTCAGTTCTTACTGATTATTTGGGAAGTTTAAGAAATAGGACATGTGTCAGTAAACACTTGAAAATACATATTATTTTCTTTTTTTCTTCTTACTATATAAACACATTCATATTATCCTAAAGTCACTTGAAAAGTACAGTGATGCTTACAAACAGTGGAAAATATTGATAAGATGCAGAGAAATGAGCACTTTACAGACAGATCTTTGACAGGCTTTAATGTGAATTGTTTTATTTAAAACAGGGAGCCATCAGAGCTGACCAACCATCAGGGTAAACATTCTAGAGCATGGCATGGGTGAAAGGTAAATACTCGCCAGCACCTCACACGGGACTAAAAGACAATGTCAGCAACACACCATGGAAGGAACACAAATGAAGTGTGAAAGGCACCTGGCTGGGGGAGAAGCCGCGGTGTGCGCCGCCTCTCGAGCAGGTTTCCTGCGCACTGTGGGTCGGTCTAGACAATGACATTCGGGTTGGCACCAAAAAGGTTCTTGTCTGAAGCCCAGGGTCCTACGTGGGTAGCTAAGCTTTCCTAAGTGGTTTACAGCCACTGTGGCTTAAGGTCCTAAACAGGGGATGAGGTAACACAAAAGCTCTCCCCTTTCTTTTTCTGGAAGAGAAAGGAGCATTCCCCAAGTCTATTTCAGCAGTGGCTTCTGAGGGCTTTTAAGCATTCTAACTTAAAAACAAATAACAACAATGAAATAAAGACAGAAAAGTGGCCTGAATGTAAACCAATCGAATGGAAAGGCAGATTCATTAAAAAAAAAAAAAAATCCCCCCCCGAAAAAAAACTGGTGACCAGTCCATTAACCGTACAGTTAATGGCCTGTCCGAATAAAGATGTTTAACATGTATCCACAATAAACGCAAGCACAAAGCTGCTTTTGGCAACTGTGAGTAAATAGCTACCTTTTCCTTCGAACACACTGTACTGCTACTGGTGACTGCATGCCAAGTGCTGACGTTAGAAGAGACCCCACAATGGCAAAGGACCCCGGCATTGCCTGCCTGATGTGGCTGGGTCTGTGGGAAACGAGACTGACACCTTCACATAATGACCCCTCCTCAAAGCCTCTCCTCTTCCGTTTGCACTGGATCTTTTAACCTCCTAGCAGGGAGGTCCAAACGATCCTGCTTCCCTCTCAGTTCTAGGCACTCTCTGGAACATCTTTGATTAACCAGGGTCTTTCATTTCTTTCCAACTCCGTTGGTGACTTTTGACTTGGAATGTCGATTCCTTCTTCTGGAAGAATGGCTTTCGTTGTTGCCTGGATGCTTGGGTGGGCTGTCTTCAGAACCTGGCCAAAGGAATCAGAACACACCTCCATCACTGTGGGCTCACTCAGATTCGTGACTCTCCTTGTCCAGCCGCCCCAGGCCTGCATGCGAAGGACAGGCTCTTCCACTGATACTTGCGCTCCACCTAGTGGCCTCATTAATAAATTAAGACGAGGCACAGAAACCCCAGCACTGAACTAGAGCAGCGGGTGCCTGGGTATGCAGGTCGATGGCTCCGCGTAGTCTGGGAGGGCCCTGAAGAATTTTTCTACTCACACTGTGGAAGAAGCATCACAGTCGTGGTGATGGGAACCAGAAGAGAGGGTACAAATGAAATCAAAGCACAAAGAAGTGACAGTGAAAGCCTGATGTCAAGTCTACCCTCACGATCAAAGGATGCCTTACTTAGGTTTCCACACCTTGACCTGCTACACACCATAGTTTCTAAATCCTTAAATTGGAAAGGCTGCTTGACTTTACAAAATTAAGGAGTCACATGCCCTCTGTCATTTGACCTGGAGGCCACTTGTACAAATCAGGCCCTGACTGCTCATGACAGACAGTGCTGGTGCCACACACTGAAGACGTCACATGCCCTCAAAATGTTCAGTCTACAGGGATAACGTCATTTACCGTATCATTTGTTTGGGAGCTCAGAGAAAGACCTCTTTATCGGCTGGGTGTGGAACAATCAGCAGGCATCAGGGAGCTGGAGGAGGGGTGAGCATTCCAGCTAGAAGTGTGTAAGGCTAAGGTTGGTTTTGTTCTTAGGTTAAGTACATGGCCAAACTCTGGCCTATGCAGCCGAGCCAAGAGGTTGTCTGACCGTGGACTCAGATCTAGCCCCCAGCCCCAGAGGAAACCTCCACCCAAGACAGTCACTAAAAAATGTTCTCAGTTTCGGTCTCCACTGTCCAAGAGATTCTTTTATCACTCTGAAGATTTTCTTTTCTTTTTTACTATTCTATCTATCTTTCATCGAAATATATCTCTACCACTGATTATTTCTTTTAGTCTTTTCAATGCAGAAGTGCCCGGAAGTACAAGGACTGATCCGTAAAGAGATGGATATGAATCAGGGTGCTCTGAGGAAGCCCTCTGCCCACTTCTATCAGCATTTTGAAACAGGCTGCTGATCCACTCCTTGACTCAGGAGAAACCATCTCAAAGAGGGTGAGTGGCAACTCAGCAGAGTGTACGCTAGCATTTTCCCAGGGAGAGCTCTAAAAAGCTTGACCCCAGAACTCAGGAGAACAACTTACATACAACTCTAGTGCTTTTCTCTTCCTAAGCCCACTGTGTCTCTGAGCAACTCTATGAGCTAAAATTCACGGTCCCTCGTAGTCTTCATTCTCTCCCTTCAGTTAGTCTTCATTCTCTCCCTTCAGTTAAGCCTTCCAATCGGCCCCTAAGAACTGGCAAGAAACTGCTGTCCAGTGGAGCCTCCTCAGTGTCATTATTCCATGTGCCTAATTTAAAATAACCAGGTGGCCCCAAGTCTTTCCCAAATGCTCCTTGAAAGGTCAGTAGCCCTAACTTCGTGACTGAAATCCCTCTCATACTGGTCTGCCTCTTGAATAAATGTGATTAAATCAATACACCTCTTTAAAAGGTTTTTCCTCCTGGCACACAATTCCTCCTAACCCTTTTCACTCATAAAAGACAAGAGGGAGAACACTCCCATCGGGGTGCTGGAGACGTCTTCCTGTCTCAGAAAAGGCAGAACTCCATGGGGCCTCTTCTTACAAAACAAGTGTTTTGGGCAGATCCTGAAAACATTTTGAATGTTTCTTAATAAGTAACAGGAGCCATGTGATGAGTAGGTTTGAGACCCTTTAAAATACACATTTATCATCATACAGAAGAGAAATACTGATCCTAAATTTCCTTATTGGGCCTCAGAATGGAGAGGGCCCAGTTAAATCTTAAACAGCAAACAAGAGAAATACCTTTTATACCTTTCCCGTGAGGCCAGGAGATATCTGGACTGTAGGTGCCATCTTCACACTCTGAGTAGGTCTAGGGAGAAAGGCAGGCTTAGTGATGGAATTTCAAGGACTCCCCAGGAGGCAGGGGGCAGGCAAACAAGTGAGAAGCTCTGTCTCTGCCTCTCCTGGTCTGGGGGGTCACCACCACCAAGTGACAGAACTTCCTCATGCTTATGTTTCTCAGTTACAAAACCAAGGCTATCTCCGGGGGATGCAGAATAAACCTTCTAGAAAGTACTTTAGTTCCTTAGACTCAAGGTATAAATAAAGGATGGAAGCTGTTATTTTTACTTAAAAATTACAGTTGACAAGACTGCTACAGCATATTAAGCCTGCACACATCTATTTTCCACTTTAATACTCGTGTTCACTAAGAGGTGGGCGGGGCAGGCATTTTGCGATGGGGCCCCAGGCTGGGGCACAGGAAGAGGCCTGCGCAAAGTTGGAAGGGCCAGGAATAAGACCCAGCCTTCCAAAAACTAGTCCAGGGCTCTCTCCACAATTTTGTTTAAATAATTAAGTTTTAAACCCCTTACAAAAAGAGAATAAATACTGCAACCTATTGAACAGGGCAATCACAAGCATGGACAGCAACTGATAGGGAACGAATTTTGAACTGGTTAAGTTTCTACATGGCGAGGACTGAAGCCCAGCTCTCACATGCCGACCCAGCATATTCCCATGTGACTATGCTCTGAGTTAAAGCTCTAAGCCAGATGTGATTACTTTAAATAAAAGCCATCTCTGCCTTCCCTCCCATACCTTTTCCCGGTGACCATAGTGCTCTGCATACCACACCATGCCGTACAGACACAGGAAGGTGGTGAAAGCCTGGAAGAGAAAAACCAGCACATTTAATAAATGATGTTGCACAAATTCTGTTTCCCAGAACTTCAGGGTTTCAATGGGAATTCACACAAGACAGCTTGATGCGTTTCTGTCATCTTTCCTAGGACGTTGGTCAAAAAATGGCTGGATGTGGCAGAGATGAGCCCCATGAGTTGGGGGAGCATCTCCAAAGCTTTTGACAAGAAGAGTTATGATGAGTTCTACCTGTGACTCTCCTATCAGAACAGAAGATCATGTTTAGAGGTGGGATAAATGGGATGCATTTTCTAAACGGCTTCGCAGGTTCTGCTCAAGAGGACATACGGGATTCTCTACTGTATTTCTGGTTTCACGGCCCATCCTCTCCTTCCATCACTAGGGAGAATTATAAGGACTCAGTTTGTCAGCTTCTGTGGGAAAGAGGATTTCTGAATGAAAAAGCAGTTTCATTCAGTCTGGGGTCACAGTGGGGCTGGAGGGCATTCGGGACAAACGCCCACTGTGTCGGCTACAGAACACAGCTGGCCACTACTGGCCTGGCTTGGGACTGCCTTTTTACTGCTTTTTAGTCTCAGGGGCCCCCCTCTGACTCTGGTTCTGGTTGCTTTTGTTTTTCTTAAGGAGATAGGAAAGTAAACAAAAAATAAATATGCCTTGTAAGTCCCTGAGTAAAATGAGAAGGGTGTGGTCCATGGGGACAGGGCAGAGATAACCTCTCCTTCCCCACCAGCATCCCTACCCGCCCTGCACCGCACCCTAAGTTATACTCTTATCTAAGGAAAGAATAGACTTTATGTGAATCCAAAGTCTAAAAACATGCTGGGGAAAAGTTCCTGGCCACCGAGACCGAGCACCAAGCTAGAGAGGGAGAGCATGTGACGGGAGCAAGGACAGAGGACTCCCCGCCAGGTCCTTCAGCCAGGCCTCAGCTTCCTGAGTGTATGCCGATCAAAACAAAACGACCGCCTGTTTCAAAGCTAAACTTCTTCAGAATGCCTTGCTTTAGGAACCCATCTGTACCACACCATCCTCACTGTCTAACCTCTATCTGCTGCACTGTATATCCTACTGAGGACCTATCGCCATACGCCAACCGTGGGAATAGGCATAAAATAATTTTTCATTCTTTATAAGAATCATAACTATAGATCTAAAAGGGTCGCCACAGAGATCATTAATTTCAACTTCACAAAAGAAAAAAACAAAATGGCCCTTTCAAGGACACATGGCAAGTACATGGCAAAACTGGAGCCAGAACACAGGTCTCTTGATATTCCTGGATACAAGGTTTAAGGACAGCTATCGAGATAAGTACTGACTTTGTCTATATAGCCTCACATCTCTATCCATTCAACTATCCATCCACTCATCCAGTCCCAAAGAAAGAAAAGCATCACGGGAACAGCCAATACCCGCTCGTCTGCGCTGCACGGCCCAGTCTGGACGCAAGGCTGGAAATTCTCAGCACTGTGGCTGCCAGTCTAGCTCTGGCCCAGCTCCTTTAAGTCAAGGATATTTACTCAGTGTCTGCTGGGGGAACAGCATCATCGTAAGTGTCAAAAAAGAGTCCAGACGGTCCAGCTGGCCTTCTCCTTTCATGTCATTGAAGTGGGAATAGCAACATGGTGGAGAGATAACACGAAACACAGAGGACCACTAGTTCACATGCATCTGTCTATGCATTAGGGATTTAAAGGAAAAGGATTCATAGCCCCCATTGAAAAAATTAGGCAATGAATAAATATATCAAAATTAGAAAATGAAAACGACTTCTGACCTTGACCACACTCTAGTACATACTCAGACTTCTAGCATACACCACCCACATTAAATGTACTGTTTTCATGGCATGGAAAGAGTGGGAAAGACTGGAGGATTTGTAGTGTGGCAGCCTGCGTCTGTGTTAGGTCCTTTATGAAGAGCGAAACAGGCCATCCTAGGTTTCACAAGGAGGGGGAGGTTGGGGAGGTCAGGTTACACCTCCCCAGACCAGTCAGTGGCTGTGCAGTGGGGCTGGGGAGGCTGGCCAGAGCGGTCACTCCACTAGATCTCAGAGCAGTGAGGGCTGGGCTGGCTGTCATCGTGAATTCTGCCCACCAGAGGGCAGGCGAGTGGGGCTCTTCCTCTTCCTTCCCCAGCCCCACCCGTAGGAAGGTAGGCCAGCCCAGCACACAGCCCTGCGGTGGACAGGCCAGACACTGGCAGGTGGTCAGCTTATCATCACTACTGGCCTACGGTGGCTGCCAAATCTACCACTTCACCTAGGTACAAAAGACCCATTTCACATTTGTCCCAGGAGACAAAAGCTTGTAATTTGGGGTTTGCAATCACACCTGTGGAAATCTAGGCAAGTACCCACTTAAAATGTCAAGACCTGAATTTAAAATAGCAACTATACAGATTTTGTTTAAAGAAAAGGGAAGAAAAAAAAAGAAAGAAAAGTATGTGAGATGAGAGCCGTGGCAGCACACGACCATGTTCCGGCGAGGGAGTAAACCTGCTCGACTAACAGGTCACAACAAGGAGCGTTCCATTTACCAGGTTTGATCAGACAACTGCTGCTAGAGATTATTAAGCAGCATAACAGATCTTTGCTTCCACATTAATCTCAAGTTCCAGATATATTCTCTTACCAAGCAAGAGGAATAATTAGAAGCTTTGTTGCCCTGAGTAGTGTGGGAGGCGGGGCGTAACTTAACACTGCTTTACTGAATAAAGTTCACCCCACTCCTGAGTTTGAGATCAATCTTGAGCTCTAATAAAGGCCATGAGTATGAAAAAGCACCAGAACCTTGTTTCCATTCTTCTTCTTTGGGGACCCTTCACTGGCCTCGCTGCGGGCCAGGTCCCCCTCCATGGTGCTTGTCACTGCTAATACCAATTGGAAGATTCTGCTTGTCTTCAAGGTCCTGCTCTCCAGTGGCTGTTTCTCAGCCCTGGCCTGGCCTCTACATGTGGCAGCTCTGCAGAATTCCATCCTTAGCGAGTTCCTCTTACCCATGCTATGTCCCCTAACTCATCCGATGGCTCCAGCAGTGTCCTACACACAACTCTTTCATCTCCACCACCGACCGAGTCTATCCAGTGTTACTGGACAGATCGGAATTTCCAAGGACACTTCAGCTGTAAGTTCTAAGAGTCCCACAAACCCCAATGCCCCAAACCAACTTCATCTCCTTTCAAGGGGCTTCTGATATCCCCTGATCTGTTACTTGTGCCGACAGCCACCAAGGGCACAAACTAGACACCGTGGAGTCACCCTCACATCCCTTCCCAGCTATTAGAGGGGACGGCATTGTGTCGAGCTAACTTCTTCAACAAGCTCTCAAATCCAGCCCTTGGTTCAGGCAGTCATTTCTCACCTGGGACCCTGCAACACCCTCGGACTAAACTCTTCCTCCAACTCCTTTTCCCTCCAGACTCTCCTCCCTTCCACAGCATTTCTCAGGGAAAAAATCTCTTTTGGGTTTCCCGCTACAGACACACAAAGTCCTTCCCGAGCAGACGTCTATCCTCTTCCTCCAACTCGCTCTCCTCACTCTCGCTGCCCAAACATGCTGCGATCTTCCTGAGAACGCTGGGCCCTGGCACAGCTTCATGCTTTTGCACGTGTGTGTTTCTCAGTCTGCATGTACATCTGTCTCTGACTCTTGAACTTATTCCTTTATTCTCCATGTGTCTGTGGGGTATTTCCCATGCATCAGGCACTGTGCTAGAGTCAGTGGGACAAAAGGACAACGAAAACGTACTCTTTGTGAAAAAGAATGAAGAGACAGATATAAACACTACAAATTACATTACACTGAAGTTAGAACTCAAAGAAATATGTATAAAGTGAGATTGGTCCCCGAGGAAGGTATTTCCTAGTCTGCTTTGCAGGTCATGGAGGACATAAATTTAAGTTTAGTCTTGGCATAAGATTCACTAGGTAGAGGAAGAAAGAAAAGCATTCAGATCAGGCAAAGGAAGCATCCCATGTGATGGCAAGAGAACTCTGGATGGCTCGTTGAGGTAACCAAGGAGTTTGGGGTAGCCGAGTAGAGCACGCGTGGGTGGCAGGATTCTTCTTCTTCTTGGTATTGTTTTCTACAGGGAAGGAGTTTTCCTGGTATAATTTTCCAGCTTCTCTCTACCCTTTACTCCTTCCCTGCAGAATAGCTAACTCTTATCTTCCTGGTGAATCTGAAAGAAGGAAGATGGGCATTTCCCTCCAGATGCCAGGCCACCAGCACAACGTAGGGAGGCCTGATTCCTGGGGCTGGAGGTCTATTCCGGGGTTCACTATCTGGAAGCCCCTCATTGTCAAGCATCTAAAGCTGATAGTGAAAGATGCAGATTCTCAGTAATAAAGATGCTATTCTGATCTCTAGATCCTCCTCTCATCCTGCCTTTCTCTTAATTACTCTGAACTTGGATGGGGAAAAATATTCTATCATTGGGCTCTCTCAAGCCACCAGTAATAGGGAATGATTCTGAGCAGGGAAGAGATTCAGATCTGGATTCTGAAAGATCGCTTTGGCAACAGTGTAGAAAATGGATCTGAAGGGCAGGATGGAGGGAGAACAGGTGTCTAGACAGCTGCAAAGGCAGTGAGAATGGAGAGGAGGGTGGAGCTGGGCCACATGGTTGAATGACTGAAATCTGGTGACCTGCTGATTTGAAGAATGACAAAGGACAGGAAGCAGCCTCCCAGGTTTTTAGCTGGGCACCTGAGGGATGGGAGAGCCACTCATTGTGCTCCTTCCAAGTCCTGTTCACTCATTACCTCCAGGGAGCCCTTGCCAACTCCCCATGCCGCCTGGTGCTCTCTCCAGGGCTCTTTCAGCTCTATGTACACGTCCTTCTGAATACTAATCACCCATTAACATTGCTCTTTTGCATGTATAATTCTATTGCCTGGATGTAGAGACTCCTAGAGGGACTGCCCTTGGTGGAGGGGAGCAGGAGCTCTCTAGCCAGATTGTCTGGGTTTGAGCCCTGCCTCTGCCACTTAGTCTCTGTGTAGGCTGGGGCACCTTAATGAACCTCTCTGTGACTTTACTTATTCATCAATAAAAGAAGGTTAATAAAGTACCTCCCCACAAAGTGTAAAGATCAAATGTATCATTCATGAGCAGGGTTTGGAACAGTGTCTGGCATATGGTAAGCGTTAATAAATTTTGTCATCACCATCATGTATCTGCAGGGGTCCAGCATCAGATGCAGCTTTGATAAGCACTCAGGAAGTGTGAAGGAATGACAGACGTACAAGGGACCGTGCTAAGTGAAAGCGAGATCGACGGGAAGACCAGATGTGGTTCATGTCCTCAATAATAACATAATCACACGAAGGCAAATCAAAAGTCATCAACGTAAGGAAGTGTATGCTAAGTGTCAAATAAGTAAACCAGAGAGAAAGTCTCAAACTTAAAAAGAGACTGGTGAGGTCCCTGCAGGCAGGGTGCCCAGAGAAGGCTTCTCGGACACGGCCTTGAGAAGACCGTTCTGGCCACCGATGCCCCAGTGAAAGCTGTGCACTGGTGGCTGGGAGCCTGCTACAGGCTCTTGTGAGAAGGGCACCTACCTATGTCCCAGCAGTCCCACCTGCCTCCACCTGTCTGTGTTCCCTCTGGCACCAGGTGAGGGCAGTAGGTCATGCTACAGTTCACACACCCGAGGGGAACATGCCAGAGAGCAATGTGAGAAGTGCTTGGTTAAAATCTCCAGGCACGTCTGACACACTCCCCTAACCAATCTTCATATCTAGTCTCACCAGGACAGAAAAAATACACTTGAGCATTAACCCTGGAGTTTAAGTACAAAGGAAATCCTTATTACCTTTTATTGTTCAATATAAAAGAAGACAGAACAAGCTCAAGGTGCCCTGGCACAGCTAGTTTTGCTAATAAGTAACCCTAAAAATAGGCACCATGAAAGGCAAAAAAACAAACAAACGAAAAAACACTTTAAAAATACAAAGGTTAGTCTTGCAAAAAAAAAAAAAAAAAAAAAAAAAAAAAAAACTGAATCTGATTAAGCTTCTAGATCCAGCTACCAATTTATAGAAAATACAGAGGACAAAGAAATCTGTTAAATTACTGCACAGGATGAAATCAGTAAAATCCAGACTGTGGGGAAATATACAGGACGAAAGCTGATTTCCTCAACAAATAAAGTATGAGAGAGAGAGAGCTAGACATAGAAGGAAAGTATAGACTGAGACTTAAAAAGCATGACAAGAATTGCAAAATGTGGGCACTGACTCAAATAAACTATTAAAATTTAAGAAAATGTCAGTAATTTGAACACTGATTAGATATTTGACTGCATTAAGGAATTACTGTTAATTTTTTTTCACATGTGATAATGGTATGGTGGCTGCATGAAACAAAAACAAAACATTCTTATCTTCTTTTAGAGATAAATCCTGAAATATTACAGGTGGTCTGCTTCAAAATAATTTGGGGTAGAGATAGTGAGTAGGAAATATAAGGAAACAAAACTGGCTGTGAGCTGTAATTGTTGAAACTGGATAATGGGTACATGAGGGGTCATCTACTTTATCTACTTTCAAATATGTTTGAAATTTTCTGTAATTATAAAGAAAGCCCAAATTAATTTTCTGAACTAAGTAAGGAAAAGATCCTAAGCTTGAATGTAAAATAAGACTTTTTTCCAAAATAATAAAACAAACTAAGAAAGGCAGTCAAAAAATGTGAAAGCGGGGGAAGATCTTACTCCCTGTGAAAGGCGAAGGAAAAGTCCCAGGACAACAGGGCTGGAGGCCACAGGCTCTGCCCTTCACAGAGGAAGCTTACCCTACACAGGCTTCCCCTAGGAAGGCAGCTGGCAGGGCAGAAACTGCACGGTCTGATCACTTTCAAAAAACATCTCACATGGCCTATCAACTACAGCCTGTCGTATTGCACATAAATGCTTATACAGTAAGGTGTGTTACAAGGCACTGTAATTATCCTTGTTGCTTCATGGCAGGCCTGAAATTCTTCACATGCAGATGAATTCCCTTAAGTGAAATAAATGCATGAACGGTGCAACTGCTGAGGGCGTCTGACCAGAACCTGCCAAGGTGACCCATTTTGTATGGCATGTGACCCTATGTGCTTATTTTTGAACTTTGGACTGGTGGTGACCAATCTCAGGTTATTACAAACAGAATGTCCTGTCTATGAATTTCTAAGGAAACTTGGTACATGAGAGGTTTTTTTTTTTTTTTTTTTTTTTAACAGACAGCATGGAGAATTTAGTTAACTCTTTGAGTGAAAAAGTAAGGACTTACCACGCAAAGAAGCCAAAGCACAACATAGAGTATTTGGGTCTTAGAGAAGAGATCCTGTCCAAATTTTATGCAAACAATAGCTTCCAGGAAACCAATGACCCTAGGTAAACAGAGAACAGGAAGTCAAATACTAATCTGTTTTATCAGAGCATATGCATTACCAGAAATACGCATTATTCCATCAAAAAGTTCAACTGGTCATGTTTCTGCCCCAAACACCGGTAGCAGGCCCCAAACAAAATGACATTGTTCTAGCATACTGCATTTTCTTCAAAATTAAACACAGTTGACCCTTGAATGACATGGGTTTGAACTGCATGGGTCCACCTATGTGTGAATTTTTTTCAATCAATACTGAAAATCCTTATGATTTTCTCAGTAACATTTTCTTTTCTCTAACTTTAATTTACAGTGTGCAATACATATAACATGCAAAATATGTCAATCAACTGTTTGTGTTATCAATAAGGCTTCCAGTCAACAGTAGGCTTTTAGAATTTAAGTTTTTAGGGAATCGAAGTTTTGTGTGGAGTTTTGACTGTGTGGGGGGTTGTTGCCCTTAACCTCCGTGCTGTTCAAGAGTCAACTCTGTGTGTGTGTGTGTGTGTGTGTGTGTGTGTGTGTGTGTGTGTGTTTTAGATGCAATAAAATTTATTTTACTATTACTTCTTTTTTTTTTTAAAGACTGGGTATTTTTTTAAAGGAGTTTTAGGTTCACAGCAAAATTGAGGGGAAGTTACAGATTTACCTCATACTCTGCATCGCCTCCCACACTATCAACATCCTTACAAGAGTGGTATATTTGTTACAATCAATGAACCTATACCGACACATCATTATCACCCAAAGTCCACAGCTGACATCAGGGTTCACACTCTTATATTATACATTCAATTGTCTATTGGACAAATGAGAATGACATGTATCCACCATTATTGAATTATACAGAGTAGTGTCACTGCCCTAAAAATTCTGTCCCCTTGCCTATTCGTCCCTCTGCTCCTTCCAAGAAATAAAACTCTTTTTTAACTTCTTTCTTCCTCCAAGACTAGAATCTCAGCTCATACATCTTAATAGCTGGAGGCACCTGGTATCGCTAACTCAGTGCCTATTACCACCAGGGTGGACAGTCACCACTTGCTGGAACCTTCTCAGGGACCGGGAACCCACTACCTTTGTGGGCGACTTATTCTGCCACTCAGTCTCTTTAGTTGTTTGGATGCTTTTCCTTGTCTCAGGCTGGCCTCTGTCTCCTTCCACCCATGGGTACTAAGTCTGCCATCTACAGTCGGACAGGGTGAGTTTGAGCCTGTGTCTTTCAATAACTTGAAGGCAAAAATCACATTCCCTCTCAGCCGCCTAAAAATTTCCAAATTCAACATCTGCCATGTTTGCTGACAATATAAACCCTTTATCCTCTCTCGATCTGTAAGCAACTTTGCTAAATACAAAAATGTTAAAAAACAAAAAACTTCATGATATATCCTCTAATTAAAGATCAAAGAAAAAAAAGCCACTCTTATGTTCATTATAAAAATCTGACTTTTATTAAGACTCAGAGCACAAGATAAAAACGATGAGGTAAGAGTGACACAGCTAGTCACGCAATCCCAAAGACTGCTTAAGAATGCATAGGAAAAAAAGCATACAAACAGATTTCATGCAAGGCCACTTTTGTGTCCCTTGCTTGAGATGAAATACGAACAATCAGAGATTAGTACGGTTGCACTAAAAGTACAAGAAGGGGCCCAGAAGGCTCTGTGCCCCACTACCTGCTGGTAGACACAGAGGTCACTGCCATCATCGAATGTGTGGATGGCTCCAAACAACTGGACACCTGAAAAGAACCATTTTAGAGAGTTTGGGGCTCTTTTCCCCTAGCCCCAGCCAAAGAAGGTTTAGGAATTATTGGCCTGAATCTGCAAAAAGCCCTGCAACAAAGCATGGCACGTGTGAGAAAGTATCATTTTAGCTGAGGTGAACAGGAGGCTTATAAGTGTAGGTCTGAGTTTCACTTGATCCTGGTCTAGACTGTGAGCTGACACTAGATGGCAGCTAAACTTTCGTTACTTCCAGGCTGCATAGTGAGGGGAAGGGTGCCTGTGAGTGAACATAAAAAGAGTATTTAACCTTTGGCCAGGACTTCTTGAAATACAACAGAAAGTGCTAAGCCCTGGAACTAAGTGTGCCTGTCTGCTCTTAAGCCAGACAGAACACCTGGAGTTTACTATGAGATTTCTGGATATTTAACTAGATTGAGTCACCTTTCAAAAGCATGGTGATCAGCAGGCTAGAGCTGTGTTTCTGACTTCTGTGATCTGAGACCATGGCAAGAAACCTTTTATTGTGACCCAGTACACGTACGTACATACGTGCGCTTGTGCGTGCGCACACACACACACACACCTGAAACAAGTTTCATAAAATAATTTGTCCCCTTGTTAGGTTAGACAGACATGAGCAACAGGGGAACAAAGGAATGGCGGCCCAGGCCCGAGACAGTCTAAAGAACACCCCATTTGTAGTTAAAGAATCACTCCTGCATCCTGAGAGACAAAGGACTTTAATCCAGCCGCTGATGCTTACACAGAAGGTACTACCTTAACCTGCCCGCAACCTCAGACTCATTATACCATCATTATAATACCATGTCTCTTTCTGGAAGTTCATGAATCTAATATAACAGACTGAGTTCTGGGTAAGCACATGTGTAAGAAGCGTAGTGTTATATAACAGCCAAATGTCAATCAAAATGACCTCCCGGGCCAATCACCTAGGAACACCTTTGTAACCACCCATGATGCCCTAATGCAGACCTTCCCTCTTCCGTGCTGTTACAACTCTTTGCTGAAAACTGGTTCCTCCCTTGGAGTGTGCTCTGTCTTTTATCTTTTACCTTTTCACTTACCAAATTCCACAGGGCTGCAGCCTTCCTTAGCATGGCTCATCTCCTTCTAAAACATACTTTTAATAAATCTCACTTTTTCTAAATCTCGCTGATCTGTAATTCTTTGCTGTGTCAGTGGGGAAGAACCAAGGACCCACCCTCCACTCATGCCACTGGGGTGACGCCGGATTTCATATCGCCCCGGTAGTAACACCCGTACTCTGACATTTTTCTATTCTATTTCATTTTAAGGAAATGCTGGTCAAGATCCACCCTGTTGACTTCATAATGAACTGAAGTTTCTTCTGAAGACCAGAGCTTTTTAGTCAGCAACTTTAGGATATGCTTTGCCCCTATGTGCTGAGGAATGTTAGTTAAGCCCTTGTCCATGAATGTGGCCTCTCAGTGAGGTGACGGGAGTTAGGGTCAGTGTGTGTCTTTTGGGGGGAGGGAGTGGAAGGAGGGAGAAGGGAGAGAGTTGTGTCACAGTAGCAAGGGTCTTGAGGGCCACCCAAGGGCTTGGCTTTTCGTCTGAGGGAGCCAGGAGCCCCTGGAGCAGAGAGTTGAACATGATTCAGCGAATCACATTTTAATAAGATAGTCTGGCAGCTGAACTGAGAACTGGTGGTGAGGAGGCAAGAACAGAAGCAGCGAGTCCTCGAATGCAGGGAGAGGACCAGGGGAGTAGCTGTGGCGATGTGAGGGGTGATCGAAACTGGGAGGCAGTAAAACTCAACAATCACATGGGCTTTTTAACCACGAGCCATTGCCCCCAGAGGGAGTCCTAATAAACAATGTCCTGGAATGTTAACATTACTTTTATATAAGATTTAAATGGCTGCTAGCTTAGGGCTGAGGCCAAGGCTTGGGTAGGATGGGAGCCTCTATTAAGTCTGTCAGCGAAGACAGTACAAGCTCTTCCCCAGGGCTCCCTGAACTCAGTGCAAATGTAAATCTGATCTTTAACAAACTGAAGAGGTGGCCAAATTGTGTTGGATGGAATTCATTCAGAGCTCCAACTCCCTTTGATGCCTGTGGCCATCCTTATCTTGAATTAGCATGGGCAGTAGGCAAACTCTCTGGGCTGCCTGAGGTGCTTCTGCTGGGGTCGAGGCTGGTCTGCTGAAGCACACTCTCAGCTCCCCATCTTTGGAGCCTGCACTTTAAGAGACAGGGCAGAAATAAAGATGTTAATGTAGAGCCCAGAGTAAGGTGCTCCTCAGTGAGTGCAACAAGAATGTAAGCAGGGCTATTACAGAAATTGGGGCATAAAAGCTCTAGGCTCAGTGCAAGTAAGCTGGATGCACAAGCACGGAGTTTTCGGCATGCCAACAAAACTTGCTGTTGGATTCTGAGGATGCCCCAGCCTGCCTGCATCCCATAAAGACTCTTCCATAGCTGCACAAGATGCTCTACTGGTAAGGTAGGAAAGAGGTAAGAGAATTAAAATGTTAATCAAGCCACAATCAGAGACTGCAGTGTGCTGATCAGCCCTGCAGCCAGGCCAGGAGGACACCTTCAGAACAAAGGACGATTTCTGCTGGATTAATAACAACCCATTCTCCACACCTGTGCAGCGGAAACAGGAACCAGGGGTCTTTCCCTAAGGCTAAAACCATAGTTAAAGGCTAGGAACTGCCAGCAGGCTTTTCACTCTACATATTCTTACCTTTTCACCTACATACTCTTCTCCTTATTCACTGTATGTCCATTTCAAAGGAAATGGGTTAGACAAAAACTTACGGGAACTAAAGAATGATGTAGAAAATGAATTCCCTGAACAATGGGCCAGTCTCTACTCACTATCTTTCCAAGTCTTTCTTGGTCCCTCTCACTCTCTGCCTCTGAGAGGAGACCAAACTGTTTGTGGGGTCTTACCGCTTCTCTAATAAACTTTCCTGTTGACTCTAACTTTGGCATGTGTTGAATTCTTCCTACACTCTCTGCCAAAAGACCTTCTTCACTCAGTCCAGGGCTTGGTCTCCCCCCACCATCTCGGGGAAATGTGCCACTGTCCTGCATCACTGGGATGGCTCCAGGCCCAGGGCAGCCACCCTTCAGCCAGCCAGGAGACGACCCGCCCACAATGGCATGAGTGGTGTATAACAGACACAAATGCTACACCACTACACAGGTAGCCAGGAAGCGCTCTGGACTGAGTAACTTTCTAATTAGGGTGAGCAGAAATGCCTTTTTGGGAGGAAGTGATAACTGAGCTGCACTTATCAGATAGAAACAACTTCCACTGTGCTCCTGGAACCTACAGACTTCCTAGGGAAGCCCCAGGTGCGGAATCGGGTGGTGGTGGTGGGGGGGGAGGGTGGGAAGAGGTTAAAAGGGTCCTGGGTGGAACACCTAGTACAGTCCTGCTCACTTGTTTTGATGTATATTAGGGTTTGGGGCAAGATGTCATTTGAGGAAATGGATTCCGCTGCTAAAAAAAATAAGGACTGCCACCAGGGGTTTGGGGCTGTAGGAGAGGTTTCTGAGCAAGGCAGCAGGGAGAGGCGGAGTGAAGAGGGAGCAGTCCTGAGCACAGGAGGGGAAGGTGCTGGGAAAGGGAAACTGGTTATAAAGCCACCGTAACAGTGTGGGGCCCAGGGTCTGAAACAGACAGGAGCGGCCCAGAGGGAAGGTGAGGACAGGTGGGAGAGGCTGTGAAACGAAGGTCAAGGTCAACAGGAAGACGGTGGGGACCTGGTAGTGACAGGAAGGGTCAAGAGTCGGATGACACCATTGACAGTTGTCTGTTTCCCTCAGCACATTCCCTCCTCCTGGAAGGACCCTGTGCTACAGGCCGTGTCTATCCTTAAAAAAAGAAAGGAAAAGGAGGGCGAGAGCGCCTGTAAGAATGGCACCATTTAAGACATGTGGGAGGGATAGGGGGATGGAACAGGAAGCCACCAGAGGAAACTGAGAAGAAACAGAAAAGTAGGAGGAAAACCAGGGCAGCTGCTGCCCAAAGAAGAGAACAGCTGTGAGACGGCAGACTCTGGGGAGGCAGGAGAGGCGAGGACGGAGAGGGGCCTTGCTGGTGGGGAGCTGACTGGGAGAGAACAAGTCAGCAGCAGAGGCCCACACACTTTGAGACGGGGACACCAGTACGGCTGTGGTAGTGCGGCCAGGAAACTCAGAGGGGGAGGGCAGTTCTGATAGCGAGGTGGTCCCCAGGCACAGTCCATGCTCACCCATCCCTCAAAGACCAACCCAGGAACTTCGGGAAGAGAAAGTGACTGCTCATTCGTGTTAAAGCCGGGGCTGGATCGCCTTCCTCCCAGGGCCCAGTAATCAAACAGCTTTCCTTATAAGCCAGGCTCATTTAGGCACAGAAACTCAATTAAAACAAGGGTGGAGTGGAGAGAGAGACAAAGATGAAGATGATAAAAGCACACACGGGGGGAATCTGTTCACATCCGCCTGGCCCCCTTACTCCCACAGAGCTGAGGTAACAGAACGTGACTTTCTAAACAGAGAAGAAGCCAATTTTTTCACACTGCTGCCCTCTCCCTGGTGGGCCCCATTCCCTAGCTGGACAGAGTCCTATCTGTGCTGGACACAGCACACTGAAGCATAAAAGATTTAAAAGCTCAGATCTCTGGCACAACTATAGGAGACCCCACTGTAAGTCTGTATTTAGTTACATCAGTTAGTAATTAAATACAAACTTTTTGAGGTTGTGACATTTACAGAAAAGTGCCCTCTTCAGGAAGAAAAGATGTGGAACTGTGGGAAAGAAGCCTCCGGAGGTCCTGTTTGACCTTTCCCCTCCCCTCTCTAAAGTCTTCAAAAGCGAATTTCCTATGTCACTTCTTGGGACACTCCTACTCTGTCCCTCACATCTCCACACCTGGCTAAAGCCTGAAATTAATCCAAAGTTGGTGAAAAGAAAGCTGTAAATCAGCTACTAGTTATTAAAGAAAGTCAGAAATTTAAATGTTTGCTGTTTTGATAGATTGAAAAAGACAAAATGAGGGCAACAGGGAGGCAGGGGAGAGATGGGGCAGAAGAGGGAGGTGGTGGCTCCTGCAGGGCAAACACTCAAGAGACAGACCAGAGACTCTGGCCTCCTGTGTCATCTTCACTGCGTGATAAACGTGCAGAGGCAGCTCTGGTTCACGAACCCAGGAGACCCACTGTGTGTGGTTTACGGAGAGGGATCTATTATTTTTCAGCATGGTCCACTAGTTCTCAAGATTGATTAATTTTGATATCACTTTACTGGAAGATCTCAATTCTCAATAAAACACACTAAAGTAGCCAAATGATCTCACCTTTGAATTTTATTTTATCACTTTTCAACAAGATATAACTTCCTGTAGCAGCATTTTCTGCCACTGTGACCCAGTTTATCTTTGCCATTTCTCCTTACTTGGGATTATTTTTTTTGGCTGCCTGATTAGAAAGAAACTTTGCTGTAATACTACCTCTGATCCGCATCTCCTTTTCCTCAACAGGTAGTAAAGAGATAGTTCTGTAAAAAGCATATCCACTCCACAGTAGAATAAAACCTTGCCAAGGACTTTTAAATATTAAGAGAAAAATGTGAGTGGAAAGAACAGAGCTCAGATGCAGGAAAATCACTGCCTCCTTGGTCGAGACAATAAGACAAGAAGAAAGGCTCCATCTTCCTCCCTTCTAGGTAGGACTCCACGATCATGCCTTCTTCACACGGCCTTTGTTCAGTATGTTAGAAACCTGGTAGACGTGTAAATTCTTTCTCCTGCCAGATCGCTAAACAGCAGAAATCTAATCCATCTTATCATCCTTTAAGCTGAAATCACTTTAGGTAGGAAAATCAGCTTAAGTGACAGAATTTCTGAGAAACGAATGACAATGGCTCTTTGTCTTTAGGCAAAGGGGGACTTGTCTAAATCCAACTTGAATAAAACCCTCAAAACCTGGAATGGGCGCTGGACGCACACACGCACACATGCGTGCACACGCGCACACGTGCGCGCACACACATTTGAAAGGAATGACACTGCAATGCTAACAGCAATTATCTCTAAATGACTGACTTCTTTGGGTGAGCTTTAGTTTCTTCTTTTCTGAATTGTTTATCAATGTACATGTATTACTCTTTCATTGGAAAAGTTATTTTGTTTAAAGATCTGTCGAAAGCAGTAATTTTTTTCCCTATTATGAATTTTCATCAAATTTCTATATACTGTCACACTCAATTCGGAACCTAGATTGCGTCTTGAATTTAAGCTACCCAACCAAGGCCCTGAATTTTGTGTACAGATCTGCTGAACGTCCCTGGAACTTTGGTTGCTTAATGGCATGGTAAAATGTTGATGGTGTTTTACGCAGAAGAACCACTTACCTGACATACTGAAGATGGTCTCATATTTCATATGGGGGGGCGGTGTAAATTAGATAACCCATGGTCTCTTTCATCACTTAAATAATAGTAAATTCAGATATAGCATTTGTATCCGTAAAAAGACAATAAATTGTGACCATGGGGCAATGTGTTAGTTCTCTTTGGGACAATAAAATTATACCTTGGTATATAGCAAGCAGCTGTTTTGCAGGATTTTTTGATGTGAAAGTGACATGAAATGTGGATAAGTCCATCATAAGATGATGTCCCAAACTCATCATCAAATTCAGAAGAATCTGAACAATCCATTTTCTAATTTATTTCATAAAAATCTTTTGATTTCCTATTTCTTAAAAATATTAGTTTCTAAACCTTCTTTCTACAATTTGCCAATTAACTATTCTAAACTTAAATCAGAAAAAGTAATGTTAAAAATGGAAGACATATAAAAACATCAGCAAGACTTCATAGGACAATTGTACTGAAAGGCACTTAATACAGGGTCAAGAAATAACCAAAGAAACTTAAGAGGTGTAAGTGTTTCTTAAACTTCCATAGTTAACGGAGTACTCACCCGAACACCCAGCACTGGGTTCCCACGCGTTTGCACTGCGTGTCGGTGAGGTAAGCATAGTACTGCCTGAAAGGACAAGGGCGGAACTCACTGAGCAGCTGGGAGACCGACAAGTCAACATGGAATTAAACTGCTGCCACCGAGTTGAGTATAAGAAATGTCCTGTCTTGCTCCACGTACTCGAGCTGCCTGGTCTAGGTCTAGTCCTGGGCCAGGAAGCCAGGGCCTGCTGTAACATTCCTGTGAGGGGTTAGGCATTTGGCCTGAGCTGGAGAGAGCGGAGCATGGTTTAAACAGCCAGATCATCAACATAGGTACTCTTAATTCAGGAACAGACCCCCAAAGCCTTGAGTCAAAGCAACCTCAGGTGGGTGCTTCAGTCTCCCCCTGTGGACGTGAATCCCAAGGGTCAGTGGCACTGTCATTAACTGTCTCCTCTGGCTCTCTATAGTAAAAAGGTTGCTAATTGTAATCAGGCAAGAAATACACACATTTTTGGCTCTCAGAAACTGGAATGGGACCGACCCTGTCTGCATCTCACTGTCACTGAATATCAATGACTTTGGATGTTACTGACAAGATTAGAAAAAAGAGGCAATGATGTGTAGTTGAAAAGCTTAGAGCAGCACCCATCTGACAAAAATATAATACAAGCAATTTAAAATTTTCCAGTTGCCATGTTAAAAAAGTAAAAAGGAACAGATGAATCATTTTCATAATATATGTTATTTCACCCAATATATTGAAAACATTATAAAGAAGTATTTTATATTGTTATTGTACTAAGTCTTTTAAATACGATGTAATTTTACATTATAGCACTTTTCAGCATGGACTGGCCACATTTCCAGCACTCACGGCCACATGTGGTGAGTGGCTGCCATATAGGACAGTGCAGGCTTAGTCTCATGATCGCACCGAAACTCAACCCTTCAAAAGCAGCATCTGAACCAGGAGTGCATCATCTTTTTGGGGTTAAAGACTCCACTGAGGATTTGATGCAAACTATGGTAAAGGCATATAAAACATGCAGACAAAACTTTGCATTAAATTTCAGGATATTCACGGATATCTAAAGCTCATCCATGAACTATCACCTCCTCACCCCAAAGACCTCAGTGAAGAATTCTGGCTATAAAGAATTGAAGTGTTCCTCTAATTTCATTTTCATTGGCTAATTTGCTTTTACCAGTTCAGCTACTTTACCCTCGAATGTATCCATCCCCTTATATTATCAGATTAAAAGAATGTTTGCTGAAACTTTTTCTCAAAGCAGATTCGTGTAAAAGTCTAACCAAAAGGGAATGAAATGGAGACGTGTTGTGTATGATTTATCCTGAAGCCTATAATCTTTCTCTTCATTTAGGAGCTGCCGTTTGCTTACTGGAATGGCTGTGATAAACCCATTAGAGCACTTCCATCTTTCCAATTAGCTTATTAAAGCATCTTCTTAGATAGGAACTGCCTCAAGTAGTGTTAAAAACACAGAAAAGTGACTAATTTTTAAATAAAAAAAAAAAAATTGTGAAAATCCATAGCATTTGGCAAATATTTCGAGGAGCTCTCAAAAAGTCAAAACACTGGATTCTGAGTCTCAGTTTTTGTTTTAAAATGTTTAAAAATACTGAAATTTCATGATAAATCAATGTGATTTGCTATTCTGTTTTATGAGATTTCTTTTCCCACTGACTTTCTTGATTGCTCCTAATTTTATAAAGAAACTGCTGCTAATCTTTCCTGAAAATAATTGTGTCTCAAATATAATTAAATTTTAACTAAAGGAGAGAGGCTCCAACCCACCAAGAAAAAACAGCATTTATGGGATAATGACTTCAATAAACCACTGGTCTATAAGAGAGTCAAAGGGCTGCCGGCTTACTGACCATTACTTTCCTGTTTGGTTCAAAATAAAAAGAAATGGAATTTTGGTCCTAACTCCACAAGACTCGGCTGTGTCTTCTTTGGTTTGTTCAATCCAGTATTTGGGGGTAGATATATAGAGAGTATATATATAGATAGCTACCTCTCTATATGTATCCTCAGATATGCAGGCTAGAAATGAGGGGTATGTTTGACCCAGGAAAACACCTACTCTCCTTGGCAAGTGAGGCCTCTACTTGTGTAGTTTGCAAGCACATTAAAAATGATAAGTTACCCTACAGTTTCTGAAAAGCTAACTCTTTTAACTGCTTAGTTTGTATTTATACCAACTGTGCAGAGATCTTTGGGTGCTTCTACTTGTCAATGCCAGTATTCCGTATTTAGTTTAAAACCCCAAATGCCATTTCTAAACTGAAAAAAATGAAACGAATAAAAATGTTTTGCTTTTAAGTTCGCTGGGATCAGTCTATGTGAGGGACTGACTCCAAACAATGCCTTATCTCAAGGACCCTACGCGAATCCAGGGGAACAATGGTGTGAACATCCACGCTTACTACCTCGGTTGTCCTGGAGGACTACAGGAAGGACATTTTAAAAAGAAAATTAACTGGCTCTTAAAAAGCTAATAGTCTCGTTCTGTAAATAACATCATTTATGACTTCAGATTCACGAAGAAAACATTTTTATTTTTTAATAATCTCGTTTAAAAAAACCTCCGCATCACTGGCTACTCATTTGTTTTTTTTAGTAGGAAGTTAGAGGAAAAAAAACAACAGCGGTGAAGACTATTAAAGGGGTTTGAAAATAATGGTGTGGTATTTATTACTCACTCCATGTTACTGAGGTCTAAGAGCAAAACATTCTCTTTATATTATGGATGTATAATTCTTTAATATGATACTTTCATGAAAAATATGTTAGTTTATGTGACTTCCCTTATGCTAAACAGGAGAATACAAAGCAGGTTAACGTGCTCAAATGACAGTCGGACTTATATAGAATTACCTCACTGTGGGAGCCGTGATGCCACCAATAAAGAGAATTCTACACCAACTTAATGGATGACTGGCTTGGAACACAAAGATATGTTTCAAGAAGAAGGTATTCAACTCAGTCAGCTGAAAAAGAAAGAGACATTAGTTAACCTGATACTTCATGCTAAGTCCCCTTAAATCGACATTCTACAACTAAAAAAAATTGGTATGTTTTCAGAAAATACATGGGGTCTTCAAGGGCTGCTGTTTAAACTTGGTAACAACCAGGACAATATGGGTGCCAACCAACCAGGGGTCCTGGAAAAGGTGCTGGTGTGGCTCGTGGGGGCACCTGAGGTTTGTCATGTTTCCTGGTTCACATGATTGTCATCTGCTGGGGTAGTTGGGAGAAACATGCTTTGAAAACAGCAGAAATCATGAAAACAGGGATGGGCCCTGGAATACCTATGCAGCCTACAGAAATTAGGCTGTGTCTAAAAGTCCCACTGTAAGAAAGTCAATCTTTAATAACCAGAGGAAGCTTGAGACACGTCGCTGAGAGACGACTATGGACTCGTTTAGCACGTGCCTGGGACTGAGCAAAGCCTCGACCAAAGGCAGGTCTTAAAAGTGGGTGTGAAGGGCTGGTCCACGTCTCACCCAGGTGCAGTTCATCACATTTGAGTCCCTAGCAGCACAAAACAGACTTTGGCAGGGACATGCTCGATGCCCAGGGCCTGGATCCGACATTTCCCCTCCAGATTAAGCAAGGGGCAGAGACTAGGAAAGGTCACTGCTCTGGGAACATATCATATGGACCAGCCTGTTCGTTTCAGTGACATAAAACAACATGTCTTTTCCCAAAGCGCTGACTTCAAGGATAAAGAATAAAAAATGGTCCACTAATTAGCACCACATATGGAAAGCTGATCACAGTACCACACTCATACCCAGGAAAGGGGTGCTCTGGGGAATGCTGCTGTTCTATGAGCACACTGCTCTCTCTTCTGAACAAACCCAAATTCTTCCTCAGTTCCTGTAATAGAAGAAAACCTACACCTTCCCTGACACTGCCCTGATAAGGTACAACTTAATCCCAACCCATTTACACTCCTATCTTTATACATATTGACTTCCCCAAACTATAGTGACTACTCACATATGCTTCTGTAGTCATAAACTACATTTATTGAGATGGGCATTATTATTCTCCATGTGTAGACAAGGACTGTCTGTCTTAAAAGTGACACATGCTGATTTTTCCCCTTATGTTGGAAGTATCTTGTGTAAATATGTTCAAAATATAATTTCTGATGATTCTGAAAGACCTTTCTGGTAAAAGCTGTTTCCCTCAGCTAGTCTTCCAAAGCTGTGAAACAATTAACCTGGGGATTAGAGGATCAATAAAAAAGGCTGACTCTAGAAAACAGAGATGTTTGTCAATCCTTTTCCAAGACCTTTGGCTATCTGAATGACCTTAATCAAGTCATGGTCTGCTTGCAACAAGAGCTTCTCTCCACTGCTGACACCACTCTGTGGGATCCGTATCCCCCAGGAGGGCTTCTTTATTTAGCTCTTTACAAGAAAACTCAAATGGTAACAGCTGAGGCACAATTTTAAAAATCAAATGTTAAATATGGAATATAAGTAAAAGCCTTGCATTTGTTCCTTTGGTTCTGAAAATGATCATTCTAAAAAGCAATCCAGCGCCTATTTCACTGGGTAATAGATGCTGACCATGGGCTTCTGAACGAATCCAAATTTTAATCTGTTTCTTATTTGTAATTCAAAGATCCATGTTTTAAAATGCCTTCATGACAAAGCAAGACCTTAGGTGTAATAATATCGCTTTGTTAATTTATTTCATATGTCAGCTGCAGAATATTATACCTTCTTCAGCATTTAGCTGGTAAGCGATGTCAACTAGCATTACCTCTAAATTCCTAAATGATTTTTAGTTTTTTTCCTAATTCTTGGTATCTGAAAAAAATACCTGCCAGATGATCATGAAAAGGTAAATTCCAGCCACTCTCTGAAATGAAGATTTGGGGTCAAACCATCGAACGTAGGTCCAGCTAGCAGGCGTGAACTGCAGCACGGCCCTTTTGATCTTCCCGGTAGTGGTGTGGATGTCCCTGTGAGAAAGGAACAGCTCCAGTGAAAATCCAGTGAGAGAAGGAAGGGGAAGGAAAAAAAACGAAGACGGGTAAAAACCAAACCAAACCAAACCAAACCAAACCAAACCTGTGCATTGACTATGCTAACCAATGCTAGGAACAAAAAGATTCCTTTCTATTTGAACCATCTCTCCAACAATGGTCACTGTATTCACAGGCGGAGCACTGAGAGCAGCCCACTCAATGGGGAATTTCAGGGATGACAGGCACAGCACAGAGGTCAGGTCGCTGAAGAGACAGGAGAGGCCTTAATTTGTGAACTGGCGACAAAAGAGGCTGAGAGGCATTAGAGACAACCATCTGGAACCAGGCCAGGAAGGAGGAGGGTGCCAGCAAGGATCATATTCCCACCCACTGTTCACCTCCTGGGTCAGAGCATTTTAATAAAATAGAGAACACACTCTTGAGGTCTCCCACATCATTTCTTCACTCTGTTTATTCCTCAGAAAAGTGAACAGCTTGGATTGTTGAACAGTGATTTTTAACCTTTCTTAGTTTTAATCCTAGAAATGACTCAATTAAAAACCTCATACTCTCATGAAACACAAACAGCACATGTATTACAAATGAGACCATTTAGGCTCAGAGAGAGCAACTTGTAGTTGCAAGCTCACCGTGCCTCGCAGATGGGTGTGCACGTTCTAGCCCTGTCACGAAACTCAAGGTAAACAGCATTTAATAACCAGTAAAGATTCTTTAATTCAACAAAGACTTATATCAAGAACCTGTATGTTCTCAGACATTATGCTAAGTGCTGAAGGCGCAAGTGCGAACAAGTCAGGCTTGGTATTCTTTCAGGGGAAAATGGCAGGGAATGGGAGGGAACCAGGTTTGTTCCTGCATTCACTCGCCTACCCATCAAGTACAACATGAGAAAATCCACCCCCAAATAAACAAGAACTATGAAGGACCTGTATTTTAAAAAATGGCAAAGCTTCGTGGAAAGAGGTAGAGAAAGATGAGAATAGAGAAATACAGATTGAGAACTGAAATACTTAAGAGGTTGATTCAACCTAAGTTAATCTATAGTCATTTGTACATTTAATGCAACTTAAAAAAAAACACCAATGTAATTTTCTGTTTATTAATTTGGTTTGTGTTTGGGTAACTTGACAAAATAATTCTCAAGTTGAATGTGAAGCATAAATATATGAAAGTACAGGGAAGCATCATGGCTGTGTTTAAGGAGCCAGATAGTCTCTCACACAAATTCGGACTTAATTGCTTGCTAGCTGTGTGTCCCAGGGCAAATTACTAAACCTAAGTCTCAGTATCATCATCCCTAAAATGAAGAGAATAAAAGTATCCACCCCTAGGACGGATCATATGGCTCAAACAAGATACTGTGCATAGAGCTTACTTAGAGCAATATCCAGCACAGCCAGTTTTTGTTGCATTATATACTGCCTTAAATATATTGAAAAATATGCTTTCAAGTCATTGGCCAAGGAAAGAATTATTAATAAAAGGGATGGAGAAAACTGGTTAATCAATTGTAAAAATATTGTGAAATCTCCCCCTCACATCATATATCAAAATAAATTCTAGATTAAATAAGTTACTTTTAATAAAAAGACTAAACTATTAAACTAGAATAAAATACAGTTAACATTTACCTAAACAAAAGACTTAAAAATTTTAAAGTTTATATAACAAACCTACCACAAACAAAATTAGAAGGGAATGACAAAATAGAATATAAAGTCACATTTATGACAAAATGTAAATATGCTTAATCTTTAAAAAGCACTAATAAAAGAAAGAATTCAATAGAAAGTCTAGAAATTCAAGTTCACACAATTTTATGTGTAATAAAATTGACAAAGGTTTAAAAATAAAATTCAAAGATATAATGAAATGAACACATATACACATTGGTGTATACAGATGAGAACATAAATTGGTATATTCTACTTCTAAGAATTTGTTAAAAAAATTAGATACACACAAAGATAGATGTTCAAGGATATTCACTCTAGCCTTTATAAAGTGAAAACTTTGAAACAACTAAATGATCATAAAAGGAAATTGATTAAATATGTTATAGTTTATCCATATGTTGGGATACAAAAAAACCCTTTAAAATCATGTTTTAGAAAAATATTTAAGCAGTGGAAAATACTCATTTTTTTAATATAAATAAAGGAAGTTTTAAACACAATAAAAACTACTACTACTTTCATCATCACTACCGTTGTTTTTTTCTTCCTTCATCAGTGGCATGGTTCCTGTCACAGTCAAATTGAGAAGCAAGTTCAGAGAGGCAGCTAAAAGAATGATGAGGTGTGCACTGCCCTCCACGGAGGCAGAGGAGGAACATGCAACTTAAACTAGAGTCAGAGACAACTACTTGAGGAGGTAACAAGTAAGCTGAGTTATGAAGGAAGAGGACCAGCCAGCCTGGCACATGGGAACACAGGTCAAACCCAGGTAAAGAGGAGTATGTACACAGGCTCAGGTCCTTGGGTACCCCAGAGGGCATGGAGAAAGGGACCTTACCTGCTGAGACTGCGGATGTATACTTGGTCCTAAAGACCAGAAGAAGCCATCAGAGTAATGACATGATGAATTGAACATTCTTAAAAAGATCAGTCAAGCAATAGTGTGAGAAGGTTTTGAGGAGTTAACCTGGGGATAGAGGACTAATTAATCTAGTGATGGGAGTCTGAATGTAGGATAAAAAGGAAGGAGAACATCTTAAATGATTTAGCATTTTCTGCATGAATGCCTGAAATTAGGTTTATAATCATTTCTGAGTTTCAATTACTAATGTATAATTTACTCCTTATCATCAAAGACGGTACTGAAGTTGCATGCTACTAAAGCAGTTAAATATACAGCGTGAAAACCTGTGACTGATGTCCAGAAAGAACACAACTCACTTGAAGCTCGCCCAGTGGTATGTCCTCATCTCTAAAAACCGGCAAACGACCATGCCCAACCAGATGCCACCACCGTTGCACAACAGGATGTCCAGAATGACCTGATCCCACCAGCACTCGGCAAAATTGGGCAGAAGATGCATGAAGAAAAGCTGAGAAACACAACAGATGATTGTTTAAAAAAAAAAAAAAAGGATACAACATGGAAAGATAAATTTCCTTTTAATAACACATTGTTTTAGGAGAAGTTGTTGGCATACCAGTTTTTCCTAAGTATGAGGGAAAAAAAGCAGGGTCTGCAATCTGGTTCTTGTTTTTTTATATTGTGGATGGTTTGCAAATAGTACTAATCCAAACAGCTCTTCTTCTGACATAGGGCTTCAAAACAATGATGGCCTCTCTTTAAATACTACTACTAATGACTTTCATTGGCTAATGACAATAAGACAAGGACCTTGTATGAGGTCACACTGCAGCCAGGTTATGAAGATGCCTGGAAGTCACAGAGGGGCGCAAGAACATGGGGTGCATCTGGAATCCAATCCTGGCTCACCTAATCAAGAAGCTTCTGAGCTCTGGTTCCCTCACGTGTATGTGGGGAACATATTCTACCTGTTCTGATTTATGGTGATTTAGGATGATATAAACAGTGTTGGGCACTGTTATGGACTGAACTGTGTCATCTCAAAATTTATATGTTTAAGTCCTCATCTTCAGTACCTCATAATATGACCTTATTTGGAAAGAGAATCATTGCACATATAATTGGATAAGAGGTCAAACTGGAGTAGGGTGGGCCCCGAATCCAATATGACTGGTGGCATTAAAAAGAACATGTGAACACATACAAGGAGAACACCACATGAAGATAAAGGCAGAGATTGGGGTGATGCATCTACAAGCCAAGAAATGCCAAAGATTGCCAGAGAACCTTGAGAAGCTGAAAAGAGAAGCCTGGAACAGACTCCCTCATAGCTGTCAGAAGGAATCAACCCTGCTGATACTCTGAATTTGGATTTCTAACCTCTAGGGCTGTGAGAGGCACATTAATAGAAGCCCTATCAAACTGGCATGCTTCTAAATTAGGGTCAGGATAATGACTGGCATCGAGAAATATACTGTGCCCATGGCCAAATTTTGTTCCTTGGGAATGAATAGTAACTGATCAATAAATGAATTAGTTCCTGAAATTTCATTTTGCTAATAGTTTGTCAAGAATGTATCTTTCATTCATTAAATGAGATAATACTTTCAATTACTGAGATACTTATTAGAGCTACATCTGGAATCCATTTTTCAGCTATAAAATATCATGGACACATGATATTAATTATAATTACCACAACAATCCTATTTATCTCAAACTGGAAACTAGTTAGTAGGTAAACTACTTATTTACTTCTAAGCAGATCTCATTACCCTTTATTTGTCTCACTTGGGATTTCAACTTCATTCTTTAGCTTTATTTCATTTGTTTCTCTTTAAGATTTGTGAGATTGAAGCAGGCTTTAAGTTAACAAGGAGTTATTTTTTTTTTCTCACAAAGCTGTAAAATATTCCTAGGGGGTGGTTTAAATATTTTTATATCATAGGGGCTGGAGAATGGACTGCTTGATTGTTAACTGGCAGACTACCTTCTTCCTACATAAAAACTATCCACACTGTAGGGTGTAGATCAGCAGTCCCCAACCTTTTTGGCACCAGAGACTGGTGCCCCTAAGAGAATCTAATGCCTGACGACCTGAGGTGAAGCTGAGATGGTGATGCTAGTGCTGGGGAGTGGCTGCAAATACAGATGAAGCTTCACTCGCTGGCCCACTGCTCATCTCCTGCTGTGCAGCCCAGTTCCTAACGGGCCATGGACCAGTACCAGTCCACAGTCCAGGGGTTGCGGACCCCTGGTCTTCTTACCTCAGTTAGCTCCCAGGTAATACTGATGGTCCAGCAGAGGCCATAACTACGGATCAATAAGGCCTTCATGGCCCAGCCCCAGAAATGTCCAAATGCAAATATATCAAAATGGCTGACAATCCTCTCCCAGGTGATAACATGGCAGTTCACAGCATACTCCTGTTTAAAATAAAAAAGGAAATAATTAGCAATACTATAAAAATCAACTTCCTTCCAGGATTCTGATAATAGGAACTGACGTGACTTCGACAACTGCCCAATAAAAAAAGTTTTAATAACTGAAGATTCTTGAGGAAAAATGGACAAGCATTAGAGTTTATAAATTAGAATTGCTTTGCTCTGAATTGCAAAAGCTGGGTTAAAATGAGAAGCAAAATAATTTTACAAAGGCTTAACACATCTTAAAGAAGTGGTACCACATAGCCTATGTCGCCTGACCATAGGGCAACTGTGTTAAGGCCAGTAACAAAAACATAACTAAAATGGCATTAAATAAAGAATATACAGAATTCCAATGGGTTTGAAAATATAGAAACACATCTCCAAATATAACGGATTAAGGAAGAAATCATAATAGAAATTTAAAATATATTTAGTATTAAATGATAATGAAAATATCATATATCAAAAATGATGGGATGTAGTTCAGCAGAACTTAGAGGGAAACGTAAAGCCTTAAACGCTTATGTTAGAAAAAGAAGAAAAGCTGAATCGTCTAACTTTGGAAATTGGAAAAAAACAGATTAACTCCCATTCCAAAATATACTACATATTACATAAATATTAAAAAATTACAAAGCTTTTAAGAATTTTGGTTCCTTTTCTAATATATTTTTGTTTTTACTATATCCATAAGTAATTTTAAGTTGACATTACTTAACGGAGGTGAGGGCGCATCCTGCCCGCCTTCCAAGTGGTCTGAGGACTGACCTCTGTGACCCCATCCTCTCCATCGCTGCCCAACCTTAACCTAATACCGAGTCCTATTCATTTCACCTCCCCAAGTATTTCTTTCCTCCATTTCACCAACACGATTATTCCTTGCTTAGATGTCCACATTAGCTTTTTTAAATTATGAAATGTTTCAGGTATTTAAAAACTATAGATGACACTCTAATAAGCATCTGAGTACCCACCTCCAGCTTAAAACTATAGTGATTTTTAACTGGTCTCTCTGTATTCACTTTTGCTTTCTGTAATCTATTCTCTACAAACAGAATAATTTCTAGATAATGGATCAGATCATTTTGGTGTGTGTGTGTGTTTGTGTCTGTGTTTGTGGGGGTGGGTGGCTGGGTAAGGCATCCTTTCCAGTGTAGAAGAATCTCCATTTCTACCCATTCTAGGCCTCCTTCCCCACTCTCTCACTCACTCTCTCATTTCCAATGGTGACCTTGGAAGAATAAAGAACATATAGATTCCAATGTCTTTGGAAATTATTTGCCTACAGATGGCACAGAGAGTTCTCGTCTTCTCCCTCCTTTTGGGAAGAAGCTTGTGGCCGTCCAATGGGACAAGCAAGAAGCCTAATTCAGGGGTGAGAGAGGCTGTATTAGCAAGGCCACATGGCCCAGGTCTAAAACCATCTGCTCCACGGAGCTTTCACCAGGAAGAAATTAGCTGATATTCTACACTCTTCTTTTGTTTCCAAACTTAACTGGAGATGGGGGTATTATTATAATTGATCCTCTAACAGGCAACTGATCTGCTCATAAACTGTCCATGGTGTTTTGTTACATTCAGAATAACATCCTAACTCTTCTTCATCTGTCTCCCCAGCCTCAGGTACCACCCACTCCTCCCTTCTATTCTTCTTCAGCTCTTGGCTGATCCCAGACTTCCCAAGTCAGAGCCTTCTCACAGGCTGTTTCTCCTTCCTGAAAATGGCCCCACCCCCTACCCCGACTTTGCTTGGCCAACTCCCATTCACATTTTGGTTGTCAGCTTAAACATCAGCTCTTTATGGAAGCCTGCCATGATTTCCCAGACTAGATTAGGTCCCTTTTGTAAATTCCAATAGCACCTATTTCTTTCCCTTTATTGCAGTGCACACGTCTGTAATCACTATGCTTTCTTGGTTCATCATTTACACACTGTAGTTAAAGAACTGGGGTGAAAATTTCAATATATTACAATGTTTGGTGCATTTAATATAAGTTTTTTTCTTCCCCTCCCAAAAGCCACATCTATATTTTATTGATGGCATATCTTAAAACTGCTGTTGACCTCCTGACACCCTATGATCAATCTTAATGTTATAAAAGAAGAGCCAATCAGACATCATGTGCTTCCCAGTGTGACACACAGTACCACCTATGAAGCTGTCCCACTGTAGGACAGAGAACTGAACTGGAATCTGGACTCAGCTTCGACATCTAACATCCAGTTTACAGGAAATATGGGGCACAGAGAGATACTGTAAATGACACCATGAAAATGCAAGCAGCAAAATCCAGACATGAGAAACTATAGAAAAGACAATATGGTTACTTTGACAAATAAATTTCAAGGTAAAAAGAGGTGAGGAGGGACTACAGATTAAAAGAGATTTAAGAGCTGTAGCAAATGCAATGTTTGGACATTGTCTGGATCCTATTTGAACAAATCAACTGTAAGAAACCTAAGAGGTGACTGGGGAAAGGCGAACACTGAATGTATACTGTTAATGTAAAATGGCATTGTGGTTATATTTTAAAAAGCAGTCCCTGTACATTAGATACAGTGTCTGAGGACTGCTGCAAAATAATCCAAGGTGTGGGGGGTAAAAACGAAACAAGACTGGATGTGTGTTGATAAAATTTTTAAAAATTATTGAAGTTGTCTTGAGTATTAAAAAAAAAAGAGCCAACAATTATTTGTTTCATTTGCCTCTAATAGACTCCGAGCTCCAAGAGGGCAGGGAGCCACCCTGTCCCGCATTGCCTGCCACCAGCGTGGTGTCCAACACACAGGAAAGGCTCGTATGTATTTACTAAATGGAAGACCGCCGCTTCAGACAACCCAATTTACAAATGAGATGTGCTCTGAAAGCTTGTCTGAAGCTTAGAATACATATTTTTGAATAGAATTACTATTTAGAAAAGTAGCAAACTTCCCAATTACACACACACACAAAACTGCCTCTAATTAGATTTCGACGACCCCTAATCTTGTTGTACAATATTAATTCTAAGGGAAAAGGGAGACTGACTTTCAGTGTGTGGTACCAGGCAGGGACTTGAGCCTATCAAGATTTGGAGTAGGTGGCAGCACTGAAGAAATGGGGAGAGCAGATGACCTTGGGAAGCGGGGAACTTTCGGTCTTGCACAAATGTGCTTCTCCTTACCACAACTGTATCAAAGGGAAGGTGTTTTTCAAGAGCCATCAATGAACAGGTCCTTAGAACTGTGGGAGACTTCTTCAAGGAAGTAGAAGTGATTAGGGATTAGAGATGAAGACCGAGGTGTTCTAGCACCAGCTGGACTCTAAAAGCTGAAAATAGCCTCATGCTTTTGGCAGGAAACAATTGGCCAAAACTTGAAAACTAGATTTCAAAAGCCAGCTTCAGCTCTTTTGGGACTGTCATTGTGACAAATGAATGTCCTTGTGATGTCAAATTCCTAAGGAAGCTAGACGGCAAAAGTGTTACTAGATTTAACCTCCCCATCTCACTGAGAGAATGGGCTAGACATAGACTCATCTGGGAATCCACCTACAAATCAGTTTACTTCAAAAGCCCAAGAAAATTGTGAGGGAAGATATCTTATCTGAGATATCTTTCTCCTAATCTCTATTTCACAGACTTGAGTGTCAAAGCACTTATTATTATCATAACCATATACATGAATTATATACTTGAAGACCAGTCTAGAGAGAAAGGACAGGTTTCACCAGCCTGTGCTTTGAGTGAGATACTTATCCATTTTAAGCTTCTATTTCCTCTTCAGTGAGGTGTGGATATTGCTGCCTGACATGCATGCGTGAGGCTTACACAGACTCAATACAAAGTGCCCAGCACAGTGCTTGGCAGAATAGACAACCCGCAATCAATCAGTCACTGCTATCATCCTCACCATAACTGCCATAATCGTTATTGTCATCATTAAAAGCTGTGAGTCACCCTGTGCCATCCACTTCCTTAGAGTAAGAAACCCCAACAGACTGTTCTCCCTGAGACTTTTAAGTAATTTTTAGCATTCTTTTGTCTTTAGTGTGTCCTTTATAAAAGTTAAAGATAAAATCTGGAAACAACAATGGTAGCAGGATTACGTCTCGGACTTTTTATTAAGCACCTTCCCACTGTTTCTCGCTTGTTAAACAAGGGCCTGTCTATGGTCCAGATGCCTGTTCTCCTTTTCTGATCATCACTAGCTTTTTCTTCTTCAATTTGTACCAAATGCTAGGCATTAAAAAGCAAGAGGGTTGTGGGAACAGCATTAAAGTATAAAATAAGTCTCTTCACAAAAAGCCAAAGTGTAGAGTAGTTTCAGCCAAAAAAAAATTTTTTTGTGTGGTTTAATAAAAATAATACAGTGGCCTAAATCATTACAATAGGCCCTTCATGGCAAACGGGCGGGAAGGGTCACGGCATTGGGGCCAGAGTGGGGAGCAGAGGCGCTGAGGGGGACACTGACGGAGCAGCCACCACCGTCCCCGAGAATCCGGCGTGTGCGAGGCACCGTGCTGGCCTCGCAGATGATGTTACTTCGTTTACTCCACCATAAACTCAAAACAAATATTATTATTTCACTTTATTAGAAAGGGAACAGGCTAAGAAGTGCGTTGCCCGAAGTCTTACAGCTAACAAGTGACAGAGGTAGAATTCACACCCGAGGCTGTCTGACGATAATGTCCACATTCTTCCTACCATCCCCCTTTGCTCCAGGAGAGATTTTCATGTCCCTGACCGTATCACTCAGAGAAACCACACACCTCACCAACCTGCCTGGAGACGTAGTTTTTAGATATCTACACAGGAAATGTGGCGAAAGAACAATTTAGGATGTACAGCCAACTACCTACTATACCCAGGAGCCCACCAATTTCTCTGAGACCACCAACAAGTACATACCATGACATCTGCTTCCCTTGTGGCATATCGAAGATTTGGATCTAGCCAGTACATTATGGATTTCACTTGCTCAAAGTTCAGGAAGAGGAGGAAGACCAGGAACAGGAAGTAGAGCACGCTGAGTCCTGAGGGAAACAAAAGACAATCTCACACTGAGGAAAGGTCTGGTGTCAGTTGCACGACACACATTAGACCCAAATCACTTACAGCCAAAGCAGACACTGATACAACACAGCGTGTTGAGACACAGTCCCCCCCACCTCCCATTACAATCTGGTGTCTGCTTTGATGAAAGTCTGATTCACAGTCCTAATACAGATTGAGGGTAATACTTGATGAGAAAATGATGCTTAAGGTGAGAAGTGAAGGACCAGCAGACAGAGGGTGTGGGTGGAAGTAGAGGGATGGATTCAGGCAGAGAAAGGTGTGCAGGTAGGTCCCTGGAAGGAGAAATGTCTGGAACACGTGGTGGGGTGCCAGCAGAAAGAAGGAAGTAACAGTCAGGGCTTGAAGTGACAGTCAGGGCTTGGGGGCCATGGCAAAGATTTCAGATTTTATCTTAAGTGAAACAAGAAACACTTGATGGGTTTTAAATACTTGATAGGTTTTAAATGGGGAAATAAGATGATCTAGGTAACATTTTATAAAACTGGCTTTGATTGCTGTGTAGAGCGAAGAGATGTGGGCAAGGCTGGGTGTGGACAGCCGTCTGTGGGGCACTTTAGTAGTGGCAGGTGTGAAGTGTGAGAGGTAGCCGAGGGCCACTCATCCGAATCTTACACCCCATGTTAGCCCTTGCAGGCATTATGTTACTATCACAGCACATCATATCATAGCATCATAACTGGTATCCTAATAATTATCCCATGTCATTTAAAAATAAAGTTAATCTACTTCAAGAAGGCAAAAAGCCTATAAATACGTTTTAGAAAAATTTGAAAATCATCCATCAGTGGCTTTGTCACTTCTCTTTCTGTTGAACCTGCTAGAATTATAATCTTAATGTAAGATATCTAGACACTGTGACACAAATGACCTTGGATCACAGTATCCTATCTAAACTTGGCTCAGCAATAATCTGCAATGAACCACTCCAGAGGAGAGAACATCTGTGGCTGGAACAAAATCCCCTGTAATGGCTATAGCGCCAGGCCTTTCAACAGAAAGCTCCTGGTCCCCAGAGATCTGGGGCTGTGGGGGAGGGCTCAGAGTAGCATGGCCACCCGGTCGTGCATCCCAGGGCACAGGGAGCACGTGTCTTTAGGCACATAGGTATGTGGACCTTCACAGGTTAGCACTTATGTTCCAGCTATTTTACAAATTTTCACCTCAAATGCGTCCGCTATACCTTCTTATTATAATCCTTTCAAAATAATTATTTTAAGACAGAAGGAAAGTGTCTGTGGAATAGGGGTTCTGAAACTAGAGTTTAAGATCCATGAAGCTCAATATAATTCGCAGAATTGTGTGTGTGTGAGCATGCGTGCATGGGCTATGTGATAGGAAAGGGTCTATCGTTCTCGTCGGATTATCAAAAGGCTCCATGATCCTAAAAAGATCTCAGGTATGAGATAAAACTGCTCATTACCTGTAATGGACCATGTGAAATAGAAAAAATTCAGATGTAGCCAACTAGCCAAAAATAACTTCTAACTTCGAGCAGAAATATTAAATCCATGAGATGTATGACACAACTGGGACTTTTTTTTAAAAAATGTAAATAAATGTCACTTCTCTTCAAAAAGATCCGCCCATGGCTTCCTACTGCCCTTCACATCCACAGTCCCTCATGGCACACAAGCCCTGTAAGGTTTCATCTATGCCCAGCTCTGACCGTTCTCTCAGTACTCCCTGGGGAGCTGCTATGCTCTGACCACTCTGGTCTGGAACACACGAAGAGCTTTTTGTAGCTGGGGACCATTTCAGTAGCGATGCTTTTGCCCGGCCTCCACTCACTGTCCTTGCACGTCCACAGCCTTCTTTGCATGCAGGTTTCTGATTAAGCATGCTGCCTTCAAGCCTGGGTCACGCACAAGCGAAAGCAGCCACCAGGTCACTATCACCACGCATGGTTTTAACAAATGTCCTAACACTGAAGCAACAGCTGATATTTTTTGAATATTGATTTGTTTAATAGTTTTGTTTGCTATAGTTGTCCTCCCTCCTCGCGGCCCCTCTCCTGCAGCCTCAGGGCCAGAGCAGCCCGCCACACAGAGGCACTCAGTGCCTGCTGAACAGATGATGAAGACTGACCACTAAATTCAAAGAAATTTACCTACAGTCGCTGAATACTGAAATAAAAACAGGCAACCTTGAGCAAAATTTCCATATTTAGGGTCCTTTTGCATAAGATTACATTTTCTGAAGTTAAAATAATTTCTTTGATGCCTTATTTCGGCAAGATAAAGTCGATATCTATAGTTTTGAAGATCTGTTTTAAAACCTATTCAGGTGATTTGACTATTTGGACTAAAAGCAAATAAAAGAAAGACATCCAATATTTATATCTGATGCTCATCACTAAACCTTCGTTCAAATCCGGGCTCTTTGTCTAAAGACATTTCCCTTTTCCAAGTTCTTTCCCATTCATAACATTGAGGAGATTGCTGGATTTTCAGGCCTCCCGGTGCTTACGAGACCAACGTGCTCACAGGACTCAATTGAGCTTGGACTAGTGAAGAAAAGCATGAATGTGCATAAAGAAAAACAAGCCACATTCCCTTATGGTAAATCCTGTGTACATTAAGAGACAACAGCATAAGAATGGGACAAGTGGAGCTGAAACAGTTCACTTGGAGGAGAATTTCAGTCATCGCCAATACTTTATTCTGTGGCAAAGATTTTAATAAAAAATTTACACTAGGAACACCAAGAAGTAAAAAAGCTATAAAGTTTTACTGTCGGATGGTAAGTAAAACTGCTTTGATGATATACAGAAAAAGATTTTTTTTAAAAGTAGGATATATTTTCGAATCTAATGGACAACTCACCAAAAACCATTCTCCATAAGGCGGGATGAGGTCGAGTAAATGGACCTGAAGAGATAGAAGGTTAGACGAATTATTTTAGAGATGAAAACTAAAGAATGTGTTGCTGATCTACATAGAGATAACAATAAAAAGCTCTATACTGTTAAAAAAAATTTTCCCCATAAATACTTTGAGGTGAAAGTTTAGGTTTAAATGTTTTATCCACATTGTAACAAACATAGCCACAGTTATAACAGGCACCAACCTGCACAACAGGTTTTTTTTCTTTTTAATTTTTTCTTTAAAACTCAGATGTTATTTCCTATGGAAACAATGTTATAACCATGAATAGGTTACAGGGCTAGCCTTTAAGTGTGCGTAATAACATATTGTACCTTAACAAGTGAAATTTCCCTGCTACCCAGGAGCTCCAGGGAAAGAGGTTCTGGACATTGGGGGGGAAGGGGGGCGTTGGGGAGTAGACTGACTGACTCTGAAAATGAAAGAGAAATATTGTGCTTTGAGAATGACGAGGGAGTGAGACTGAAATCAAACCCTTTGAGCACTGGAACACACTAGTGCAGTGGCTTTTGATCATGAACCATGGTAACAAAATAGCTTTTACTTGGTAACCCAGTTCCTCTACATAGATGCAGATCCCACACAATGAAAACAAAAGTTTCACAGGATGAAACTTAATTACTATAAGTGATACACCAATACTTTCTCTACTATTTTATTTCGTTAAAAAAAAAAAAAAGTAGAAGCAAGCAAGCTGGGCCTTGATCCACTACACTGGTTTACCACCAACTGAAGGGTTACAACTCGCAAATGTTGAACACTGTTCTAACAGGCACCTCTGGAACGGCCTTCCTACTCTTGGAGAGTTTCCAGGGTTATGCATCCTGTATCTCCAGGAGAGATGCCAAAGCTTGCTGCCCAGCCTTCCTCATAACCAGGGCTCAGTTCTTCAGTTGCAACTGTGTCAGACTTGACCTCAGAAACTGGCAACGGTAGAGGTAACCACGCACAGCTTTCCTCTCCTTCTCTCCTCTCTGGCCCTGGCTAGCTGGGATAGTAGTGGGGAGGTGACGCAGCTCACACCTGAGAAGGTGGCACTGATCACTGTGGCAGTGACAGTTCTATAAGAGTTCGCTGCAGAAGTGACAGTGGGACAGACTATGCTCACTGGAGATTCTTCATGAGACCAGTTCTGAGTGACATGCCAGTATCTAGAAGCTTGCCTGGGGCCTGGTTTCCTAGCCTTCTACAATTCTTGATTCCTCCTCCAGCCAGCCAATAGCCTGCAACAGGCTTTTTCAATCTTCAGAGTCAGCTTCTGTTGCTTGCAACCTGGAATCCATTCTGAAGCAAATATTAGATTGTAATCTTTATTCTGGAACTCATTTTAAAATCCATCTTTTCTTACAAAGACTACACTAAAACATATTTTAACTGCTTTCTTTTGATGACTCAGCTCCTATTAGGAAAAATAGTTACAAGTATCCCCCAATTCTATTCAGTTCCTGGGTTTAGATGGTGAGAGTTCATAAGGTAAGTTAGATTGTGAGAGACTCTGCTTTACCCAAATTAATTTTGTGCCTGAGTTTTGAATGACGAGTAGTGAGAGCTCAGGGAGTGAGGGCTCTGTGAAGCATAGAAACCAGAATCCTCTTTTAGGCAACATAACACAGTTAACTTTCTTCAAATTACACTGGAAAACTGATGGCTAAAATTGTCATCTTTTAAGTAAATTTCTTTTCCAAATGCTCTTCCTCACTGATTTTTGGTTGATGTCTCTTGACTTGTCACCATGAATAAATGATCTGTGTATTATAATGGCTGTCTGGCTTGCAAATAATTACTTCAATTATGCCACTGAATTAACCTTTCGGACCTAACATGGGACACCGGCTTTCTCTCTGATTTCCTCTTACAAGGTCCAACTCTAAAATTTTATGACTTATTATTTGGTTTGCAACAGAATTTCAAACAACACTTAAAATTATATAAATATTATTCTCAAGAGCAATCATAATATTAATTTATAATAGTCAGCAGTATGTTCCCGAGTGCTCACTGCATACCATGCTAGAGGCTGAGACACCTCACACATTATCTCTTAGTTCTCCTGAGGGCTAGGTGATGAGAGTGGTACCATCATCCCCATTTTACAGATCAGAACACTGAACCCCAAGGAATTTGCCCAGGGTCACAAGGCTCACAGGACTCCATTCAGGTCTGAGAGCACAAGTGTACTTTCCCACCAGCTCTGGCAGGCCTGGCAGCTGAGGAGGAGGAGGGAGGCGGGGCAGGGCAGTTTGAGGGTCTGAGCCAGAACTGCCTCAGGGCCAGGAGAGCAGGGGAGAGAAGCCAGCTGATGAGTGGTGTTGAGTTGCTATCATGAGGAACTGATAAACAAAACCAAGGAAAACTGGAAGGATGGAGAAAAGGCAGGGAACTGACGGAAGTTCCCTCACATCAACTAGCAAGCAGAAAGGCCTCCCGAATCCTCTTTGCCTACGATTACTTTAAGAGAAATCTGAAAACAGACTCAGCCCCTGCTTATCTGACCCTAATCGGTTTGTTCCAGAGTGAGTAAGAGATAGGTGGGTTGAGGGGCCTCACAGATCTCCTTAAACTGACATATAGCTGCTTCCACCCAAGGGTCTTTCTCTCTGTCACATTGATTCCCTGTGACAAACACAGGTCCCAGAACCTGCAAAGAGAATTTTCATCTTATTGTAGTGCTGTTTCATTTTGTAAAGCCTTAAAAAATGAATTCTTTCCTCTTTTTTCTCGATTTCCCACTTACATTACACATCGTAATATCACACATCCCAATGTTCCTCAAAAAATACAAGTTTTAAAAATGTCCTTTCAACTTTGCAAACTGAATTCAGACTGAATTGCAGTCTGAAAAAGGACTCGGAAATCAGATGTGGTAGGTTTCAGAAGGGACAGACAAGCACCAAGGTCCTCTGCCCTGAACCAGGTAGGTGGGAACCACCTGTGTCTTTCGCCTACAGAAGGTGAGAGAAAGCCCTAGAATTAAGGTGACCCTTTCAGCAGCGAACTTCAGAGCCCAATGGAGGCTTTATTTCAGTCGTCAACTCTAGCAGTATTACTAAAAGTACATCTTTATCACCAAAGACAGTAATACAGCTAAAAGTATTATACTTTTTTAAATACCAAGGATGAGAATGTTGTTTTTCTCTATCTTAAACCTTGATACTTATGCTCACTACACACCTGACCACACCAATCAAGCCACCTGCTTTAAAGACATGCATCTGCCCAGGGGTATCAGTACTACCTGTAGTCTCTCCCGAACATTTGCTTTATCTCAACATCTTCCCCACAGATCTTAACAAACTACTTATAAGTGTTCTGTAAAGGGAAGATTACTTCTCTTCCTTTGAAGTGCCCTATCTCAGGGTGTGCTTGCTACCTATATTTTATTTCTAATCTGATAAAAGCTGCCAAGACAAGTCTAGATCTCCAGTTCAGGTACTCTTCTCCTTGATCATGCAGGAGAAATGGGGACGGCTTCTTAGAGTGGTGGCGAAGAAAGAAGTGCTGTTTTTGTTTTGGATTATGGTTTTCTTACCAGACACATTTAAAAACTACATGTTGTATCTTCATCAGTCCCTACACTGAGTACAAAATTTTACCCAGATATTAAGAGCAAGTTTCATTTCAAAAGAAATAGAAACCAAATGTTTTCATCATGAGAAGAGATTACATTTAAAAACTACCTCAGAAATTAGAAATAATAATAGTTACACCTGAGTAACTATTCAGTTACACCTGAATAAGTTTAAGGGACCAAACTTTAGGGAGGTATAATAACTAAGGACATAGTTCCACTTGTGTCCTTAGGCCCTCTTAGACTGCTTCTTCCTTTATTGTTTTTTCGGTTTTATTGAGGTATAACTGACAAAACTGCAAGATATTTGATTATTATTTTAAAGCTTAAAGGTCTCTTAAAAAACTAGAAAAGGTGAATAAAATGATTCCTAATCAAATTTGAAACCTTAGAATTTTTTTTTAATAAGAAAATATAGTGGAGCAGGGGACAGAGAATGAGGGGAGATAAGAACTTCTTGATTTTTAATTTAGAAGACAGTGAACCTTCGAACCTCAAAGAGATGTAATTAGCACTATCCTTAGCTTAGAGAAGCCACTGAGCCCGAAGGACAAACAAAAGGATAAAGTCAGGAAAATCAATTAGTACTACTATTCTGATCTCGAAATACCTTAAAGAAGTGCTGAATGGTGTTTCTCTTGCAGATAAGTGAAAGAAAAGAGAGGACTAATTCTGTGAGCTCTTTTGCTGACAGATTCATTACTTAATTCAACATATCTTCATTGAGCAGCCACTGTGGGCCAGGCACTGGGAGTACAGAGAAGGCCTGAGTGGCTTGGGTGGGGTAGGATGGGGTGGGAGGGGGAGGAATAGCTCAAGGAAGACTTCAGAAGCCAGAAAGTAGGCCAGAAGGTCACCTGATGAAAGAAATCTCAAAGCCAGCTGGAGACTGAAATAGATTTCTAAATTTCACTCCAGTGATAAGAGCTATAATAACGCTCTAATAATACAGAGGTATCATTAAAATTACACTTACACTGGAGTGTCAGTTGCTATAATGAGGTGAACGTAGTATTTAAAAAAAATGTTAAGGGAACCAAAAGAGAATGGGACAGACAATGGTAAGAGAGAAGTGTGAAGTGGTTATCAGACCCTTTCCTTCGTCTCTCCCCAGGGAGGGTCTCCCCCTTAGAGTCTGTTTAAAGGACTGAAAAGGAACTCCAGAACCCAAGCCCGTTACTCATCCTGCTGATTGTCAAAGGAAGTTCTGGTGAGTATCCAGTTCTCTCCTGTATAACTCAGGGGCAACTTCTAAGCCTACGGGGGGTAATCCTGTTCTTTTATTCTTTCGGTCAATGAGATCTACTGAAGACCTGCTTTGTGCCTCCTCCTCTAGACACTGTAAACTCTTATCCTCAGGTCTGGCAGGAGAGAGGCAGGTGGCCCGACCTTAGACAGAGAGAACTGAGGCTAGTGTGCTGGAGAGTTAGTTTCTAAAAAACGTTTCTTCACTCTTAAAAAAATACATGGGAAGAAAGAACCTTTTCTTCTGCTGGACAATGTCCAGAACCATATGTCTGGCACTGTAGCCGCTACCTCAAGATCATTAGGGCAGAGAAGCACGGATCTGGATCAACATGCTAAAGATAGTGAGGCAGAAAGAGGTAAAGAACTGGAGTCTTCACATGTCACTGAACTACTGAATTAGCTAACCCTGGAACCACTCTATCTCGGAAACTTAAAATGTACGAAAGTAAACTTCTCCTTATTCTTTATAAAGCCATTTCTGAAATGGGTTTCCTATTACTTGTGGCCAAAAGCATCTTAAAACCCTATGGAGAAAACCAAGGGCTTTCTTTGTTATTTAGACTCTCTACAAAAAGAATCACAGGGCCCCTTCCTGTCGGAGTTCACCAATTCCACCACACAGATAGCATATGTGAACTCACATGGGAGACAAATGGACACAATCAAATTTAGGCCTCTATTCAAGCATGCAGGACAGCCTTTACTAGGTCAAGGACAAATGCATTTGAAGTTGCCAAAACAGAACTATTCTGGGAATGCCATCCACTGCAGGCACTTGCCCAAAAGTACCTTTCAAGGAGAAGACATACGTTGGGCTGTTTCTCCGATTCATTTTCATTTCTTGACTTGAGAATACGTGCCAAGGGTGGGGAGAATGGAAAATAAGGTGACAAGACTGGAGCAAGAAGGAGCATGTATATTCTGCTCCCAAGCAGTCCTCCAGTATCGTGTCTCCTGGGCAGGCCTGAATGCTGGCTCTGGGAGGGGACGGCCACACAGCTAGGGAGCACAAGTTCCCAGTGGCCCAGCCAATTCTCTATCATGTCTATGATACCTCCCAAAGCCACACCGAACTTAAAAATATTTAATAACATTCTTTAATGTGGAAAACTTACGGTTTATTTCTTGTGTAAAGTGTAAATAATGGATCTTTAGAAAAGAGAGTAGACACAATGTGTTTGCTATGTACACATGGCTTCAGGAGAATCCTTCTCAGCATACCCTTCCCTAACGTCCCAATCCTTCTAGGGAAGAATACTGAACGGCCATTGTCCTTTTCCAACTGAAATCTTGTTTGGGGCACGTTCTGCCTACAGATGAGTGGTGTGTGTGAGCTCGTGCACACAGAGGTGGCAGGGGAAGGAGAAGGCAGAAAGAGCAGGTAAAGGAGAAAGTATGGAGGTTCAGATCGATCTGCTGGCTTCTGCTGGTCCCAGAAAGCACTGGCAACACAGGAGCATGGGCCCAACTGCCACCGGCTTTCTGTAGGACTCACAGCACACAGGGTATAAGACCACACTCCCGGGAAAAAGAAAAGCCTGAGACTGATAGCACGAGAAGCACAGAGGAAGTCAGAGATGAAACACCTCACAATGGACCTGATATGAGAAATGACCAGAGCAATGCTGAGTAAAAGAAAATGCGGGAGCCGGGGCCCTAACACCAGGCTGACATCAAGTAGCTGGGTGACCTCTTGTGGACGTATGATGACCATGGGTTCAGGCCTTCTCAGCTGTACACTAAGCAGGCTGAGCTAGGTGAGCCCTGTGGGTCTTCTCCCTTTGTATGTATCACAAAGTCCACTAGCCAAGATAAAGAAAACATAAAATAAACTTAATTTTTACCTTTCCAGAAGGAAAACAATAGCACAGGTCCATATGAGAGACTGAGCAGGTTAGGTAAACGTTGAAGTTTAGAGGGCTTCATTAGGGAATAGAGGGAAAACCAACAGAAATCACACAAAATGTTACATCCAATAGATTTTAGCCCCCAACCTTCAGGACCTTTTATACCTTAAGAAAAGCATCTGCTAATGAAGCTCTCAAATTCAGCTCCTGCTAAAGCTTTATGGAAAGGATGGCTGTAAAACCATGGCTAATGAGAGTAATTTTTTGGGATCCTCAGACTTCCAAAATGGCTATGGACTCAGAAACAGCAAAAAAGAAACCTTCAAAGCGTGAAGAAGTAAACCTTAAGAACTAAGTGACGAAGTAACACGAGGCCAAAGAAAGCTGAAGATTTGAAGAACAGACCTGATACCTTTGGGTTGATCAGTTTCCTGAGCATGTACTCTGCTTTGAATGATTAAAAAAAAAAGTAGTAGGACAGGGAGGGGACAGATAAGAAATAGAAATAAAGGACACAGACCAATAATAGTCATGGCATCAACTAATGACAGGGAAGTAAGTAGCAGACCTTAACAGGATACAAAAGATAGAATTAGTTGAGGGGAGGAGTAGCAGTTACCAGCACCAGAATTGTCACGTACTCACCTTCCCTTCAGCCTTGATATCCGGCCTGAGATGGACTTTATCATCTCCTTGCTTTGGGCTACATTCTTAGGCCACCTCTGTATGAAAAGGCCAGCTTCCAGAGCTCAGGGCAATCACCCACAGCCTCCAGTAGTTCCAGTGTGTGTAAAATGATTTATGCTGCAAGTGGTCACATAGCCTGTACTACAATGTGGCACCCTTGAAAGAGGATGGTCTAAGCTCTCTAAACCTAAAATTCTGAGATTCTGTATGTTGGAGGTGGAGGGGAAAAAGTTGGCAAATAACCAAAAACCTGTTTGATGTCAGAGACTTTTTCTAGAAAGTAAATTCTATAGCAGGGTCAATTCATTCCATAACCTACCAATATCATGGACAACTTGTCCTCATACTCCAATAATTGTGCATCATCAGAACCCCCTAATTGTCATGGAAAGGCCAAACTTTGTTTATCATATTTGCACAAGGTATGCAGATGTTATAAACTGAATGTGTTCCCTCAGAATTCATATGTTGAAATTGTAACTCCCAATATGAAGATTGTTGGACATCTTGCTTCAAGATGAACCTTCTGTTAAGTCATCCAGTCTACAGTATTCTGTTACAGCAGCCTGCATTGCTAGGACAGCAGGTTTTCATATCTTGAAACGTTTCACTGAAAAAAAGATTTTTTTAATCTAAAAGCTTGAGTGGCTGGAGTGTTAAGCTCAGCTCCCCACTAACTTGGCTATCTACAACAATTCATTCCCTTAAGCATTCAGTCGTAGTTTTACTGGTTAGATTTTTATGCTACCAGCAAAAACCACAGTGTTACGTAAAATAAGCAAAAATACAGAACAAACTTCCACTGCCACCATCTTGGAAGGCTTTGGTATAGGGTCTTCACAGAGCTTCCAAAACCCTTGGGGTTTCCTACGTGATGAGAACAATAAAAGTTTCTTTTGTTATGTTATTGAGGTAACTTTTGGAAAGCACCTAAGTGTGGGGACTTATTGCCCAGTGGAGCCAAACATGTGATTAGAGGGGGCAAGGGGAAAGGGGCTGGAGACCAACTATAGTTACCAAAGACCAACAATTTAATCAGTCACACCTATGTGAGAAAGCCTCCGCAAAACCCCAAAAGGATGGGGTTTAGAGAGCTTCTGGGTTGGCGAACGGTGCAGATGCTGGCAAAGTGGTGCTCCTGGAGAGGACAGGGAAGCTCCTTGCCCTTCCCACATACTTTGTGTCTCTTAATCCGGCATTTGTAATAAGCTGGTAGGGGAATTCAGTGAGTAAACTGGTTTCCTGAGTCCTGTAAGTCTCTCTAGCAAATTAATGGAACCTAAGCAGGAGAACATGGGAACCTCTGATTTACAGCCATTTGGTCAGAAGTACAGGTAACAACGTGGACTTGCAATTGCCTCTGAAGTGGGGCGGGGACAGTCTTTAAGACTGAGCCCTTAACCTGTGAGATCTGATGCCATCTCTGGGTAGACAGTGTCAGAATTGAATTGAATTGTAAGACACTCAGTTGGTGTCAGAGCATTGCTTGGTGGAGGAACCTCACCACCTGCCCCCAACATACACACACTGTAATTCGTACTAGAATCCTATTATTATGGTAGATTTCCAGGTAGCAATCAGTCACATTCACAATAAGCTTCTTATATTACACATTACAGTCTACTGAATAAATAGGAGGAGAAGAAATACATCTTAAAGCATGATATTTAAAACCTGACTGGGGCCTCTGTGGTATAACTCATAAAAAAGACTGAAACAATTTCGAAATGTCATAAGTGGAAAAGATATAGGATACAAAAAATGAGCATTTAAAAATGATTACGAAGAATAAGACTATTCTAGGGAGAATGTACTGAAGGGCAACTGAGAAAAATTAAAACAATTTGTAAGGGACAATTCATAAGAAAGGATAAATCTTAAGGATGGCAGAATATCAAACTAGTTTTTAAACAAAGTTTTTGCCTCTTATCATGATGGGGGTAAAATTCACTGTAATAATTGTCTTTTTTACCTGCTGATAAAAATGTATAATCAGCAAAATTTATTGTGAAAAAAGATCACTTATGAAAACAAATTAAGTAATATTCATTATAGCACTGACCCTGTCCTTAGCAAAAAAGAGTAACTTTTTTGTAATAATTGAGTATTTACAACTTGGCTGATAATAATTGAGTATTTACAACTTGGCTGATAATAACAAAAATAGCAACAAGAACAGCAGCTGACTTTCATTGAGAGCTTGCAATCTGTCGGTTGCTATTCAGAGAATTTAACATGTATTAATTGAGTTAACCCTTGAAACAACATCTACCTGTTATTTCCATTTCACAGAGAGAAACAAAAGCACTCTTAAAGAGACAACAGAGCTAGGAAGTGGCAGAATGGGCGGTCAGCCTTCAGAGCCTGTGCCCCTAACCACCACACAAAACTGCAATTATTTTTTCATTCCACCTTTTAGTTTCATCTTTGAAATGCATCTCAAAAATACCAAAAAGGCACAGGAGAAATGTGAGAAAGCAGTATACCACTTACCGTTGGGGAAAGCTAATACACTGATGATAAGAAAGAAGAAAATAACTGAGAGGATACCTCTCCAGATGTTGTCTTCTGGGACAGAGTCATCCCTGAAAATAGAAAACGCACAGTGAGTATTCATTTTCAGATCTAAACGTAGGAGTCAGAGTTACGTGTTATAAAAATTGGGGGGGCTGCTAACTTTATTTTGCTGAGCAAAGTCATTACACACACTACTTATTATTCATTTTCATTTCCTAAAATAATACAATCTTATAATAAAGTCCAGTTCTTATAAGAAAAGCAATTGGCAACTTTACACACCAACACACATTCTACTCAGACAAACATTTGAGAAACACTGTCCTTTAAAAAAAAAAACAACCTAGGATGTCAAAAGGTAAGATTTATTTTGGAGAAATGCCTTTTAGATTCAAGAATAACTAAAGGTAACCTTTATGATATAGGCTGTGGGAAAGAAAATGTTCAGGAATCAGAAAGCATAAGATGATAAGGAGAAGGGCATAATTCAATGAAATTATATAATCAATTCTTAAAAGTAGGCAGTTGGCTATCAAAGGGATAAAAAGGGTGTAAAAAGAAAGCGCAAGTAAAAAATTTTGAAAGGAAAATCAATAGAAAACAAAATATAAGATTTAATATCAGACTAGAAGCCAAGAATTGTAAAGAAAAGAGATGAGCTTCTTCCCTCTCATGCCTGGTCATTTTTAATTTATTACTGTATTCATCTCCTCTATACCTCCAGTAATGCAATGATTCAATTTGCTGGTTTATATGTTGTCTGTCTTCCTCGTAGAATGTGAACTCCTGAAGGTAGGGAATTAGTCACTTGTATCCTTGGAGGCTGGCACATAGTAGGCCCTCTGTAGGTATTTGTGGACTAATTATTGATAAGGGAGAAAACTTATAGCGTAAAACCAAGTAAAATTTCCCAAATGGAAAGTTTCTTAACATTGATGATAGAGAATAATTAGGTTTTGAGATTTTACGTTAAAAAAAAAAAAGAAAGAAAGAAAGAAAGAAATGAAAAAGAAAAGTCTAATAACATTTTGGGGGCTCAACAGAGCACCCAAAAGAGAGAAAACAAATATAAGACACTAAGAGTTTCTGAATTATTGATGATTACTGAGAAGTTTGGGAGAGGGAAGTTCAGTGTTTGTTTAAAATATGCAGGATGAGTAGACAGAACATAAGAGATGAAACAATGGAAGGAGATATTTTAGAGATGAATCCAGTAGCAATAAATTAAAAAATGGTTAATAAAAAGTTGAGGTTTTATGGGGAAGGACTGCAGTGAAAAAACCTTCAAAAGACAAATATTAAATTAAGATGAAACATTATTAAAGGAAAAGGAAGATGTCGAAAAAATCTTAGAATAAAACCATATTAGCACAGAAAAAAATTTTTGAGCACCAGAATACATGAAGTGCTGTGGGAAGAAACAATAATGAATTATCTAATTAAGGTCTAGACCTTGGGATGTTGTTTTAAAAACAGGAGTTAATTTAAAATCAATTTCTGTTTACACTAAGTTTCTGCACTCAATTAAATAATTTTCAGCCTTATGAGAGGATTGAACGTCAGGTACTAAAATAAGAGATCATACAGATCATAAATGTTTCTTAGGTTTTTATGTGGCCAAATAGCACTAACACTGATGCTGGACAAACAATGTTTGACTGTTAACTTCACACAGATCTGATTACAAAAACAAACTACAGAATCAGACAGACTTCCTCTTGCAGCGAAGTGCAATCTTATTTTAATGGATACTCTAATAAATTAACAACTGCCCAGAAGTTATGAACATGGCCCTAAGAATGCCAACCTGATAAGAATGCCCGCTGGCTAATTACTAGGGTGCTTGTGATGCCCTTCAGCTTAAGCAGGGAAGCCCCAAATCCATTTTTAAGGAACATCAGCTTTTATTGAAGAATGATTACATACAGGAAGTGGGGGGATACGGTGTCCTCATTCAGACCAACATCACACTACTAATATTGGTAACGATGACTTCTTTAGCAAGTATCTACTGTGTGCCAGGCACTGAACAGGCAGTTTTATAAGCATTATCTCTAATTTTCACAACCCATGGCAAAAAGGGGTATGACCAACCATATTTTATAAATGTGGTAACGAAGGCACCGAAAGGTTAAGTAATTTGCCCAAGGTTACATGTGTAAGAAGTTGAAAAGTCAGCATTCAAAACCAGGTCTGCTAGACTCTAGAGATGACGATATTCATGCCAAGCTGCTTCCTGAAAAAACTGTCATCTTAAATCAGTATGATTCATGTTAGATGCACAGGGATGGTATCAGAGAGTTTGACAGGTCATGCAAGTTGTAAGTTACAAAATAAAAGCAAGGCTGAACTGAATAACTGTTGCCTGGGAAAATAAGGTTGATTCCATAACTCATACTCTATATCAAAATATATTCTGGATGATTTGAAAAACAAAAGTAAAAAAACAAAACAGAAAACAATTCTAGAAGAAACCACGGGAGAGAGAATTAAAAAGCCAAAACCAAAATACAAAAATCTCAAAGTAGGAAAGAAAAAAATGAATAAATTAGCACAGTAAAGAATTCAGTAAAGAACAAGTGATAAACTTGGAAAAAATATTTGCAATTCAGATCAAGGCAAAGTGTTAATTCTCCTAGTATATAAAGCACCCCCGCAATCAATTAACAGAAAGAAAACAAAGGAAAATAAATAGAAAAATGGGTAAAGGACATGAAGAGACAGTACAGAGTGGGAAATTCAATGGCTCTCAGGCAAGTGAAAAGATGCTCAACCTTACTTGTGGTAAGAGATGGACAAATTATCACTGAGAGACCACTTTTTATCTACCTTATGGACAATGGTTAGAATTTAATGACTGAGGATAAGAAGAAACAGGTAAACAGTTACTATCACACATTGCTGGTGGTAGTATGGATTTAAACCACCTTCATGGAAGGCAATTATTAATAATGGCAACATATTAAATTTACAAATGTATATATCCTGTGGCTCAGCAATTTCATGTATAGGAATTTATCCCACAGATATACCCTCATTTGTGCTACAATAACACACGTACAAGGTTGTTCATTTGGGCATTATATGTATTAGCGCAAGATTGGAAACAGGCTAAATGTCCACCAAAAGAGAACTTAAATTATGGTCCCATCTGCTAATGGAATACCAGGCAGCCATAAAAAAAATGAAAAAGGTTTTTATGACTTAACGGATACAAGATAACTTAAGAGATATCATGAAATAAATAAAGTAAGTTATAGAACAGTGGGGATAGTAAGCAACTATTTGTGCAAAAAAGGGGGCGTATGCATGTGTATATAACTTATAACTTGTGCTTATAGCTGCAAAGAATTCTCTGGAAATCTACCCAAGAAACAGTGATGTTGGTTCCCACAAAAGAGGAGAAAAGAGCAGGAGGGAGACTTTTCACCACATACCCTTTGGTATATCTTGGATTTCAAGCAATGTGGCTATATTACTCTTTTCAAAAAAAGTTAATTAAAATTTTAATAAATATGGTAAATCAGCAACTGTCTTTATTTAAAATTGCCTACCAGTCAAAATGCTTAAAACATACATCAGCATTAAATTTGTAAGAACTTGAGATTGGTAATAAATACAGATATAAAACCAATGAAATGGCAATTTCATAAATTTTGGTCAATTTTATTAGAAAGAAGAGGATCAAATGGATGGCCTAGTTTCAGGAGAAAAAAGGCGGCAAATTAAACAACCTGAATAACATAGCAGTGGGTCTGAAAAGCTGGCAGTTTTATACTTTGTCTAGTTAGGGAAAAAAAGTATCAAAGATGGACAGTGAGGTCATTAGATAAACTGAAAATACACAGAACAGGAAGATCAAACTTCTGTGATCAAAGACTGGAGAACAGGCAGGTGAGCTTAAGAAGAAATCTGAGTCATATCAGACTAATGGCCCCAGCTTCACACTTCGAGTGTCATGAGTGGAAAGGGTGTACGCACGTTCTCTTACAAGAGGTGGGCGCACAGAAAGAACTGAATGCATGAGTAATGAGGCCACCTACTCCACCCCGCCCCCATCCTCCTGCCAGCCTGTCCACACGGAGACATTCTCTAAGGCCTGGTGTGAGTTCATCCTTTCTAAACTCCAAGTAATCTAGAGACATAACCATACACTGAGGTATGGTTAATCGTGAAAAAGCAACTTGGCAACACAGGCCACAAGACCACACCAATGACTCCAGAAACCCAAAATTAAGAGGTAAGAACTAGTAAGCTCTGCACATCCACCATATCTGTGCCTCGCTCAGAATGCCAGTTGCTTTTCATGTTATCTTTCTTAATCTTCAGAACACCCTAAAAGGGGAAAATGATCGTAATCTTCATTTTACTGATGGGGCATGACTCTAAAGTCCAAGTTTTCTCCCCTTTAAGAGGCTGTTTGTTGCCATGACCAGGAGTACAGGCTTGGGGCCAGACTGCCTGGTCTGGAATTCTGGCTTCAACATCATCAGCCTGTGTGACCTTGGGCAGATTACTCAACATCTCTGTGCCCTGCTTTCTTCCCTAGTATATCCCTCATTTAGCTAACACTCATCAATGGGGTAGCTACTATTCTGGGGGCTGAGAAGACAAAGATGAACAGACATGGTCCTTATTCTTGAGAGAATCACGATGAAAAGGGACAAGGCATAAATCTAAATTATATAAATTATAGCTATATCGTATAGCTTTAGATTATTTTAGGTTTAGCCTGAGAGAAAAGTGTTTTTGTTTGTTTATTTGTTTTGGTGTTTGTTGGAACTGTCTCTAATTAAGGTGACAACCTCCCCGCAAAGCACTACTTGATAGTTCTCCACATGACTGGCCTTGTTCATGGGGCTGTTACTGTCTCCTAAAAGGCTTTTTGAGGGGGCACTCAGGTTCCCACTTCTCAGGGAAGAACTTGCAACTTTCCTTGGCCTCAAATTCTTGCTCAGCTAAGGAACAGAAACCAAAAGGACTTCAAGCTCTCAGCTGTGATGCTGTGACAGCTCCCTGACTTCTCATTTCTTAAGCCTCCTATAGCTCCTAACAATTGTCTCAATCTCTGGTGCTATGAGCTTTTCAAAGAAATTTCCCAACTGGCATTTTATTTAACTGTTCTACAGTTTGGGGGGAAGCAGGTATTATCTTTACTTTAAGGATATAGAAAATAAAGCTCTTGCTTTGTCTTACCCACAAATCGAGGTGGAGTGGAAGTAGGAGCCAGGGCTTCCGGGATGCTGGCTCCAAGTCAAGACAGCTACATTGACCAATATGATACAAACATACATGTTTAGGGAAGCAATCTCCTTTTTTCCTCTCTGCTAAATTTAGGAGGCATTCCAGAAGTATGCTGGGTAGCCTTGACCACATACAGTGAAAATATGAATGAACGGATTACAATAAAATTGTAATTTAAGCTCCAGAAGGCAAAGGTCCCACCTCACACCTCCCAGGTACCGCCAGTGCCTAGCACAATGCTCAGCACACAGCAGGCATTCTCAACATAGCCAGGAAGAGTGAGATGCTATAGTTAATTTGCCCTGTGACTCAGGCAATGTGATAATGAATCATAGCCTGAGCCCAGAGGGTCCACTGATAGTGACCTTCCTGTCCTGGTACTCAGTGATGAATCAAATAGTCAAACACCTCAACTCCTTCTGTCCATTCACTGTTTCAATCAGTATAGAGAAATACCCAGGGAAGAGAGACTGTCTTAAAAGCAAGAAAATGTAAGGAAAGCCCTGAGTTTAAAAAAAAAAAAAAGTTTGCACTCAGAAAAAGTTTTGGACTCAGATTCTGTGTCAGTTTAATGTCCGACTACAGACAGTGGTGAGGAGACTTCAGGAAACCACTGCAAACTCCATTCACTCACTTACAATCTTCAGGCCAGACTGTGTTCCTGGGTTGGGCAGACAAGAAAGTCCAGCCTTGATCCTGACTCCTAAGGCTGCTAAGCTGACTGTCCCCCTCCCCCTCCCCCTCCCATCCTTCTTCTTCCCTTACTTTTAATATGAGTCCTTGAAACTGACATACATAGGTAGGGTCATGTTTATGAGGCTAGTCGTCACTGTTTAAGGATCCGCTCTCCCAATGGAAAACGGAGTCCCGGGTTACAAGGTAGATGGATACTAACTTTGGTATTATCTTTGAAGATAACATTTGTTTTTTTTTATACAAAATTATCTTTTTCAAGAATTATAGCTGAGATAATCGCTAAAGGAGAAGAGTGATATTTTTTAAAATTCTTACTGGATAAATGTATTTCTTATATTTGATTCATTCAGCGTTTATTTTAGTGGATGTGTACCCTGGGAAGATTAAGATGTTTGGCCTCAAGAAATTGATATGGAAACAAATATATAATCATAAAAGGTATCTGGAGGTATGTAAAAAAGGTGTCTGGGAGAGGGACCATCCAGGTAGATTGTAAAGGATGCCATGGGCTCATGGGTAGGCAAGGAGGTGCTTTCCATTCAAAGAGACAGCTGCCAGCCTGGCGCTGGGTGTGGGGCTGACAAACTGTCTGGGCCTGATGTATATGCTTGTATATAGGTAGGGGAAAGGGTAAGAGGCTGGAAGCCGACCTACTCTATAACCTTAGGGTCTAGCTAGTACTTCCTACATATGACGGGGATCCAGCGAAAAGCTATAAGCAGGAGACAGATGGGATCCCAATTTTGTCTTTAAAAGGTCACAAAGGCCACCCTGTGGAGAATAGACTGGAGGGAGATAGAGTCAGGCCTGTGAATGTGTTCTCCTAAAGGGTTGGAGGTTTGCTAAGCTAAGGCCTGGGCATGGAAGAGAACAGCTCTGAAAGCTCTAAAGGCCCAATGAGACCTGGTGAAGATAAACTAGATGACCTCCAGGTGGTGGGGACCTGGGCTGGTTGGAACATGACCTGCCAGATTGCTGAACTGAAGCAGATGCTGAGGAAGCAGTCCTGGCTGACTGGACAAGCCCTGGCTTCTGGATTCAAGACTGAAAAACTTGAACTCCCCTACAGAAATCTGAGGCTACAAAGTTTATACCATAGATAAATTGTATTACACTTGGTAATAGAATTACACCTAAAATAGTAAACACCAGGCAGCGGTTCCTAGGCATGTAATCTCTCTGAGGTAAAGTATTGTCTAAACCACCTAAAGTCTCCCAGTTGCCTATTTACCACAGAAGACTCAAAAGAAATATATGATACGTTTTCCCCTTCAATAAGTTTAAAATCTTATTAGAACATAAAACACCATAAATAAGTATGAGAAAGGAAATAAAAAGATGCTTATTTAAATCCAATAAAAAAAATGATTCAAACAGGAAGTGGGAAAGGGAATGTTAAGAGCACTGTTAACTGGACCTCTTTAGATGGTGCCACCTAACACAGTGTGTTCTGTTCACCTCCAAGGTTGGTTGAATCCCAAGACACAGCTCCTATGGATACAGCCAATAAAGGGGAACAAGGACACCCAGGCCTCTGTTATTGGAGGAGAAAGAACATGATGTACACAAAGGAATCAGGACCAAGACAACTGAATCAGCAGCAGGAGTGGTTTTCTAATGGGATCTATACCATCTAAAAGGGAAAGAACAGGGAAGGCTGGTGGTGTCCATGAAGGAAGAGATGCTATCAGGGGAAATGGTTTAGTAGATTTTGGTGTTTCAAATCTAAAGCTTGAGTTTTTGAAACTAAGGCCGTTCAACATTTCCAAGTTTACCACCCTCTGAAAACAGAGTAAATATGAGGCACCTCAGTAATTACTACACTCTGAGCTTAAGACAAAGGTTCTCCTTGCCCCACTCTGGCTGAACAAACTTATAAGACTTATACTAAAGCATTTATAAAAATATTTATTGTAAGTGGTGGCAAAATGAGGTTTTTCAAATCTTAGGGAGAATGATTCAATAGCATCTGGCTTTATTTTTAATGAGAGTGATGGGGACAGGAGATTTAAATGTTATGATTTAACAACAAGTTGGACTAGTTGTTGCTGAACAAAAGAACTACCTGACAAATCCAAACTTGTCTCAGACTTGTGTGAAGTATCTTATCCTTCACAAGAATCCTAAATTCTTGCTGCGCCTCTGCTGCCTGTGACATGACGTGGGTACTGTTGCTCACATACTAGTGATATGATACCCCAGAAGTAGTCTATCGCCTATTCTCTTAGACTACTAGTCTTTGAAAAACAAACTTTAAGACATATTTTTAAAGTTTTACTGAAAGAACTGCAGTGAACAGTCTAAACTAAAATCAATTCAACTAAAATCCTGTTATAAAATAAGTATCAGGTACTGGAGATAATTATTGGAAAAGAGCACAGAATGAATAATTTTCATTTAAGAGGTCACTACTTTCAATCTTTATGGAGGAAGATAGAGCTATCACTGTAATGTCCTACTTTAAAGAGTCACAAAAACGAGTAAGACACGATATAAGCGTTTTAATGGTGTTTATGATTTTACATAAGGTGAAGCTTAACATTAATTAGTTCTTCAATGTGTGATTTCTGTCTCTTTACAAGGTTAGTCGAAGAAATAAAAGTTTTGTCATTTTTGGAAAAGGCCATAGTTTAAGATTCAGATGCCTTTTCTATTATTTTTGATAAGCTGTTAAAATTCATTTTCATTTGTTAGGCTTTCGCTGATGCAATTTATTGAGTGCTTTGACAGAATATGCTGTAAAAGGGAAATTCCAGAAGAATGTGACTTCCTATATTAGAAAAGAGGAAGAGAGATCTATTGTGAATTGGTCTGGAATAATATTAAAGATAAAACTGCTCATTTTTGTTCTCATTATTTAAAATAAAACACCATAATTACTTTTCTAATTTCCAAAGAAACTCCTGCACTAATTCCATCACTGCCAACTTGCATATGAGATGAAGTTAAACTGAAGTTAATATGAAACAGGCATGTATGTTATCCAAGCAATGTCCATTTTTCCAATGCCTTTATCGTTTTTCTCAATTATAGAGCATACTACATTCTCACTCAATGATAAACATAAGTTAAAAGGTGTTAGCATATAATGAAATGATGTAATGATAACAGCTAATATTTACTGAGCACTTACTATTTAGCACTGAGCTAAACATAAATTATCTACAAAAATTAACTGAACCCTCATGACAGACAACCCTGTGGGGTATTACTAGGTATTTTCATTTTACATAGATAAGAAAATTGAGGCTTAGCAAAATTAAGTGGGCACACAGCTATTAAGTGGTAAAATCAGAGGATAGAATGATGTATTTGAGGGTAACGATAATTAGGGACAAGACTGATTTATTTCCAAAGCTAGAAATATGTTCTTGATTGGATACTGTGGAAAGGACTGGTCTTATCCCATAGCAGAGCATTACCAGAAGACTTTACAATAATAGTAACCATATCTTTCAGTCGTTGAGTATGTAATTGTTACATATGCTTTATACCTTTAAAGCGAGTAGATAAACACAAAATAAGAACCAAAAGTCAAATGAATTATGGAGGTAACGAACTAGTATTATGTGAAAAGATATTAGTTTTATGAAAATATGAAAAAAATTCAATGATTCCCAAGGGAGGTACCATTGGCACTTGTGTGTGTGTGTATACATGTGTACGTGTACATGCATGCATGTGCAGAGGACAATTTATTCTTTGTTGTATAATGTAGTCCCTCCCATGTGTTATAACACACTTAGCATTCTTAACCCCTACCTACTAAATGCCAGAAGTTCTCCCAAAGCTTGTGACTACTAAATAAATCCCTGCACATATTCTGCTGACTTGGACTGAGAACCATTGATTGTTGGATAAAGATACTGGGAGAGAACTTACTGATATTAATTATACATCATGTACAAGTACTCTGCTAAGTGCATTCACACATATTTATTTAATCTTCATAACCCCATATGAGGTATGTACATATTTTATCCCCATTTAACAGGTGTGGATCCTGAGGCTTAGAGAAGAATTAAGTAACTTAACCGAGAACACACAGATAGTTTTGAAACCAATCACCTGGCTCCAAAACCGCATTTCTCTGGGTTGTTCTTTTAGCCATAATGGTGTGGTAGGCGTGCCTTTTCTTTCTTTAAAGAGGTTCATTTAGAAAATATAAATCCTTGTGAATAGGACCTATGGCATGTGTGCCATTATGAACCAGGGATGAATTAGCTCCCTGGGGGTTTGAAGGGGCCATATGTTTGGTGAGGAAGAGTTACAAGATGTGGGTGTCAAGAGTGGGCTGGGTAACTCCTGTGCACAGGTGTCTATTAGAAGTGTTCTGAGCAGTGTGTGTGAGTGTGTGTGTGTGTGTGTTTCCAGGGGAATAAGAGAATTGTGCTATATTTGTGAGGTTTGTGTTTTAATACTCCACAGCGTTTACTATGCACCAGGCATCATTACAATTGCTTCACTATATCTCATTTCAGCAAGTATTTTAGGTGATTAATGGAGCAGAGTATGCACTATGTTGTGCGGTGGGCTGATGTCTGTGTAGCAATGCCTACAAGAGGTGATGGATACTGGTTGTGCTAGAAGGGGAAAGGTCCACCATGATATGTATGTCTACAGGAGCAGTTTGTGCTGTGGTACAGACAGTGGTGTTTGAGGCCTGGGGGAAGGGTTATGGTAGATGATTTGTGTGAAATGCATACGGGAGGTGTTGCATGGGATAGACTGTAGTACACCTCACTTGTGCATTTTTTGCAAGGCGGGTAGTGCTGAATACTGGAGGAATTCCATGGGAATGGGTCTGGGTCATGTCCTGGGTATGGTGCAAGGAGAAGCTGTGGACTCGGGGTGTTTCAGTGTATAGTGAGTGGTATGTGCTGAAACTGGTGCATACGAGATGAATCATGCGGTGTGCTGGGTAGAAACGGGGACTGGAGAGGGGGCCGGTGTCGTGATGTGTGTGGGGAGCGATGCAGAGTGCGGTAGGAGAGCGGGGAATGGTGCTAGATGCCCCACGAGTGTTCATGATTTGGCCCAAGGCACTGTATGGGGAGAGGTGGTATAAAAAGAGGGGAAGTGGAGGCTGGAGGATAGGGGCAAACGACGGGTCAAAGGAGCTGCAGGGGAGGAAGATGGATGTGCTGCAAGACACTGGGTCGGTGTAAGAGCTGCGTGGGCGGCCTGTCTGCGAGTGTGTGCGAGGAGCAGCCAGCCCATTTCCTCACCTGGAGCCACACAGGGCCACGCTCCCCGCCATTGCCTCCCGCCCGCCCCTTCCCTACTCCCAAGGGAGCGTCTTCCGCGCGGCCAATCCCGCCTCACCTGGTGAAAGCAAAGTACATGAGGCTGACGATGGTGAAGCTGAGCAGGGTGATGGTGTGCGGCCGGTAGAAAAAGTCGATGGTGATGTCCTCCACTTGCTGCTCGTTGATCATCCGGAAATGCATCTTGTAGTTCACATCATCTTTGCTCAGGGTCCGGCTCCCCACGCAGGACGCCATGGCCCGCCTCCCCGTCCTGCCGCGGCGGCGGCCCCAGCCCGTGGAGGCTGGGACCCCGGAGATGATGAGCTGCAGCGGGCGGGGAGCCGAACGGCGAGGCCGAGTCTGGCGCGGAGCACAGGCTGAGAGCCGAGGAAAGGACAGGCGCGGGAGGGCGGGGTCGCGTCGCCGCCAACGCGGCTTCGGGCAGGGGGGCGCTGCCGGCCCTGGCTCAGCCGGCGTTCTGGGGGAGGCATCTCTATGGACTTCTGATGTCTTTAGATCCCCAGTGGATGAAGCCTAAGGGTAGTGGCGAGCGGGAGAAGGGAAGCTGCGGTCCCTGGACGGCTCTTTCCCCAGAGCGCTGCCCGCTCTCCCCCCACGCGGTCTCTCAGATGGTCTCGCCCACTCGGGCCGCAGCCCACGTGGGCGGGGCAACGCCGCGGCGCCCTCAGGGCTGGCGAACATGCCGGAGTTCGGCGTAGCGGGCGGGTAAGTGTAGGTGGGCCAGCCTGGCGCCCATCGCGAAGGAAGCCACAAGACCTATGCCTCTCCACAGGTAAAACGAGGGCTGCTGGAGCGCGGGGGGCGCTGTCCTGGCAGGGGTTAGGGTACCGACCCACCCTCGTCCAGCCCGCGTCCCAGGGCCTTTCACGGCCTTTAGGTCTTCGCGGCCCAATCGAGGGAGTTTTGTTTATACCCCTGGCTGATGAGACGAACGCCTGGCCTACTAGCGCGCTTTGCGGGGGACGCGGAAACTCAGTGTCTGGTGGCTTCCTGCGGAAGTTCGGAGTGGAGAACTACAAGGGACTTGTGAAAATGGCTTTGAGAGGGCGTCGAGCAGTAGATGAGAGGCCCCTTATTACTTAGGAAGCCATCTTTCCAGACACCCTACATCTCCTGGTTTCATTTATTAGCCTTACAGAAGTTGAAATATTGAGCCCTCGATAGACAATATTTCAGTGCCAATTCCTCTTCCTAGCGAAGTACAAAGGCACCCAGTTGAGAACTAGTATGTGATATTTAAATGTACTAAAGAATTTTAACGGCTAAAGGCTTTTTTCCTCTCTAATATTCCTGATGAGTCATGTTAGAAGACATCATTAAGTTGAACTTTTATACACATATGCAAACGACTTACTCGCTGTGTTGGTAAATAAGTTAACCGTAGTTGCAATTGATTGATTTCCATCCGACAAACATTGGAGCAGTGCAAGGCCAATGGGGAACAATCACTGGGAGGGTGAATCCAGAGATGAGACCCAGCCATGCTATCGTGAACGACCAGTTAATTATTAAGAGGTATACACAGCAATGAAGTGATGTAAAGAGGATAGTGAGCTTGTAAATAAAAATAGAAGGATAACCATTAGTTATATACATAAAAGTATTTTAATAAATATAGATAGAATTCAAAAGTTAATCTGCTTTATGTGGGAAGAATTTTAATTTGAACCTGGAAAGGCTTCAGAATGAATTTGGGATTTCAGTATTTGGCTTTGAAGTATGACGGAATTCTTAGAAGTCAAAACATTTTACAGCTAATAGGGACCTTAAGAATCATCTTATTGCACCTATAACCTTTAAAATAATCTGTTATTTAAAGAATGGTTATTGAACACCCCATTCATGGGCCAAACATTGTGTTAGACTACCACAAGAAACTTAGTCTCCTCAGCGTAGCATAATTGAGGGCTTCTGGCTTCCAATTTAGTGCCTTATGACTTTACTGTGCAGAGAATGAATGTCGTAGGTTTGACGGAAAACTTGACAAGTTTGGACGCTCATTTCCGACCAGAATTTAACAAAAATCACCTGTCTCACAGGCGATCTTGAGTATTTCCTTTCTAAAGTCATTTCAGAATGAGAGTACAACTTTCACTTTTTGAAAATGTCCTTTCAGAAGACTTCTCTAAGTCTGTGTATTTTTTGTTTTCCATTCATGATTGGGAATCTGCGTTATGTGGAAGGCAAACTTAAGCTATACCCAGAGTTTCCACTGTGGGTGGTGATCAGTGCCCTTAACTCCCAATTCTCAAGTTGTTCAAGGGTCAGAAGGTTACACTCAAGTATTTGGTCTAATTCAGAGCATAAAACAAGCTGAATTCCAGTATAAAGAAAAACAAAGCAAAATGTTGTATGCAATTTATTTATCCTTGGTTGTGTAATCAATGGTAATAATAGCTAACATTCGTGGAGCATTTTCCATATGCTGACTCTGGGCTGTATTTTCTATGTATTATCTTATTTAAAGTGAAATTATGTACATCAGATTCCCCTTTCTAATTAATCTGGCTAAATATAAAATTCCTTCATATTTCTAAGTTTAAAGTAGTGACAGCCTTATTTGATTAAAATCTTAAAAGCATGCTTTTCCATCAAAAATATACATGTATTCGTTGCTGGTTGCTTATATACTTATCTCACTTCATTTTGCTTCTGTGACTTTTTTTTATTGAAAGCTTTTCTTTTTCTTTTTTCTTAAAAATAGAATTTTACAAAACTGATTTTATTCAATTCCCTTTTGAGTAACAGCTTTATCTGTGATATAACATTGTTTAGCCCTAGGATGAAGTGAGAAACAACCTTCTAGATAGCAGTGATAATATTTTGATGACTCATTTAAGACAAAGTAGATTTCTTCCTGTTTTTTATTTTGTGACTAATGTACAGATGACCCTTCAACAACATGGGTTTGAACTGTGTGGGTCCACTTATATGTGGATTATTTTCAATAAATATATTGGAAAAAATTCTGGAGATTTGCAACAATTTGAAGAAATTCACAAGTGAACCACATAGCCTAATAATATCAAAAACGTTAAGAAAAAGTTAGCCATGTCATGAATGCATAAAATATATGTAGATACTAGTTTATTTTATCATTTACTACTATAAACTATATACAAATCTATTATAAAAAGTTAAAATTTATCAAAACTTGTGCACACAAATACTTAAATACCAGACCGTGCATGGTGCCATTCACAGTCGCACTCAAGAGAAATGTGAACAAATGTAAAGATGGGTATTAAATCATAACTGCATGAAATTTACTGTAGTACATACTGTACTACTGTAATAATTTCTTAGCCACTTCCTGTTGCTGTTGCAGTGAGCTCGTGTTTCGAGTATCCACTTAAAATGCTGTGTGATGGTAATCATCTCTATGTGAGCAGTTTGTCTCTCCAATTAATTGGGTGTCACAGTAAAAAGTAATCTTTTGCAGCTCTCGTGTATTTTTCATTGAGTTTAATGCAGTAGCATAAATCTTGAATAATACCATGGGATCTATATGAAGTGCCACTAGTGATGCTGAAAGTGCTCCTAAGAAGCAGAGGAAAGTCATGACATTACAAGAAAAAGCTGAATTGCTTTGAGGTCTGTATCTTTGGTTGCTTGGCATTGCAAGATAAATGAATCCAGCATAAGAACCTTTGCAAAAAAAGAAAAGGAAATTCTTGAAACCATCACTGCTACTACACCAGCAAGTGTGAAAACCTCGCACTTTTTGTGAATTACCTTTTTATCTGGTTTTGAAAATGCAGTTTTTATGTAGGTGCAGGATTGCTATAAGAGAAGCATACCTATAGACTCTAAAACGAATCGAGAAAAAGCAAAGTTGTTACAGACAACTTAAAGCAAAAGGAAGGTGAAGGATCTAAAGCTGGAGAATTTAATGCCAACAAAAGATGGTTTTATAATTTTAGAAAAAGTGTTGTCTTAAAAAATGTCAAGGTAACAGGAGAAGCAGCTTCTGCTGACCAAGAGGCAGCAGACAAGTTCCCAGACATCATTAAGAAAATAATTGAGGTGAAAGGATATCTGCCTAAATAGGTTTTTAATGCAGGTGAAATTGCCCTATTCTGGAAAAATGCCACAAAGGACATTTATTAGTAAGGAGAAAAGGGGAGTGAAGGGTTTTAAAATATGGATTTTGGAGAAATCCAAGAGTTAATAGACATCATACCAGTGGAATTAACAGAAGACAACTTGATGGAGATGAATGCTTCCGAACCAGTGCCAGATGAAGAGGAAGAAGATGTAGAAGAAGCAGTGCCAGAAAACCAACAAGGGTTCTGATTATCCAAGACTGCTTTTGACTTTTTTTATGACACAGACCCTTCTTTGATACCAGCACTGAAACTAAAGCAATCAGTGGAAGAAGGATTGGTACCCTATAGAAACATTTTTAGAAATGAAAAATCAAAAAAGTTGGAAATTACAGTGTATATCCATACAGTTACACCGAGTGTGCCTGTTTCTCTGTCCTTTCCTTCCATCTCCTCCACCCCTAGGACAGCGAGACCAACCCCTCTTCCTTCTCAGCCTACTCAGCATGAAGATGACAAGAATGAAGACCCTTATGATTATCCACTTCCACTTAATGAATAGGAAATCTTCATGATGTACAGTTAATAAACTTATCTGTTGTGTATATGTGAGTGTCTTCCTGTGAAACTCTAATAACTTCGGCAAGTACTATATGAGACATTTTTGTTTTACCATCGTCAACTAAGTATTCATTATATAGAGTGCAAGACTTGTATGGAAGTGGAAAACCCATCCTTACATAGCCATATAGCGAGTGATATTTAATACAAAATAATGTGCTAGTTTTCCTACTGTTTTATAACTTTGCTTTCAAAGAATTGTATTACCATACAATATGCCCCCTTTACACTCTCTCTCTCATAATTGGAGAAACTGCCTATCAGCCTATTATCACAGGTAAATGGTTATTTTTTAAAATGTAACAATGTTTCCAACACTGTATTATGAATATGGCTACTGTATGCCATAAGAATTTTATGAAGATGCATCGATTAGTGTATATGCTAGGCCACTGTGAAACAATTGTATCGATTACACTAGGCTACCATAAAGCCATTATATTGATGCTTCTTAAGTACCAATGCATGACTCATCATACCTCTTAATAAATATGAATTTCTTTTAACGTTATTTTTTTATTTTTGATGTCTAGTATTAGTAATATGTATGACATCAGTGTTTTGTATCATATAAGACAATATTGATAATAGATACTGACAAACATGATTCATCTTGTGAACAGATGACAAACTTATGGTATTGATAAATACAGTACAATACTGTAAATGTATTTTCTTATGACTTAATATTTTCTCTAGCTTTATTGTAAGAATGCAGTATATAATACATATAAGTACTAAATATTTGTTTATCAGCTGCGTTGTCAATAAGGTTTCTGGTCAACAGTAGTTAAGTTTTAGGGGAGTCAAAAGTTAAATGAGGATTTTCAAGTATGGGGACACAGCACCCTTTACCCCTCTGCTGTTCAAGGGTCAACTGTATATACATAAAATACATTTGAATAACTCAGTGTTGTTTTGATCAGCAATCTGTTTCTTAAACGACCTTCAGACCAAATTCTAAGAACGCTTAATTGGATCACTTTATCTTCTTTAAAGTGTTAAATTAACAGATTATTGAGTTCAGCTATGATTTGAACATTTACAAATTTTTGTTTTAAATGTTTTTCGTACACCAATGATTTTGCTTTGTTTTTAAACCATAAAGCATATATTTATTTTTCCAGTTCAGAAGTTCCTGTCTTTTGGTTGGTAATTGAGAGTGTCTTGTTTTTTAGCTTTCCTTGTACTTAAACATGTGACTACTTTAATCATCTAAATCTATTAAATACCTTTTAATTAGAAAAAATAGTTTCCAGTTTATCCTTTTATTGTTTGAATATTGTTTTAAGCATTTAAGAAAATAAGTTTCTCTTTTAATGGTTATATATTTCCTTTGTAGGCTACTTTAAGAAAAATGGCTCTGTCAGCCCATCAGATACCCAGGTGGTTCAATTCAATTAAATTGAATGGCTTCATTAGTGCTACACAACTCAGAAATCATTTTCAGAGACCAGGAAAAACATGGTTGCATGAATTTTCTGCTCAGCCTCAGCTGTCCTCTGACAATTGCTTCTTCCAGTGGGGATTTAAGACTTACAGGACTTCCTCCGTGTGGAATAACGGTTCCCAGTATACTAACTCAAGTAGACAAGGGATTAATTCTCCCCAAAGTACTATGCTTCCTTCACAGTCACAGGAGACAGAGCTGTCCCTGGAAGGTAATTCTTAACTTTCAGAAAGTCCCCTTTGCCCCACTTTGGTAATTTGAATAAGCTACCTGTTTACATTATTAGCCCATTTTAAGTCATATCTTATACCAGGCAAGAAAAGTAACAATGCCAGTTCTATTTATTTGCTTCTATTATACCTTTATTTGACTAAGAAAAAAAAGTTTGTCTTTTTATATGTATAAGATGATTTTCTAGCTGTATGTACATTTGCTTTCTAAATACTTTACTATTTAGATTAAAATTTTTTGCTGATGAGAATTAGGTTTACTAGGGTATGATTTATATCAAAAATTCATCCTTTTTGGGTCTATAGTTATATGAATTTTGACATGCATTTAGCGGTGTAACGACCACATCAATCAACAAATAAAACAGTTATATCATGCCAGAAAGCTCCCTCATGTCACTTTTTAGTCCTCTCCCACCTGTGCTTCCTATTCTAGGAATATTTTCATGCAAGGAATATTTCATTGCAAATGAGATAATAATATTAGGTTAAGTAGAATATGAAAGAAAGCTGGGAGGTTATGGGGGACTAGGAGGAGAGGCTGGCTGTAAGAAATGAGAAAATGTAATGATTAGAGGTAAAAAAATAGAACAAAAAATTACATTTCTGATTTATTAGCTTAAAGTGGGTTACAGTTTCCAGTATCTTCCATACTGTTTAAGACAAAACAAAACCTCAGAATCATGGCTGTACTTGAGTCATTTAGCAGAGGGTCACTTAGCAAAGGACTACAGGTGTTAGAAACAGTCATAGAAGTTCCCCTTAAGACCTATTTGAGAATAACTTGGAGGAGAGGGGATTGATCAAAATGAAGACATTTCATGATGTGATGACTTTAACCCATACAATTCAGGCTGGTAGAATATGTTGTAATTTTGACCAAGTTAAGCTATGGTAGACTCCATCTCTTTCTCAAAATGTACTTGAAGTTCAGTTGATCTTTAGCATTCTTAACTGTTGATTAAAAGTGAAGGAAAGGGAAAGGGATTTTGTACAGGACTCCTTATGGAATAGAAATTTACCAAGAAATTTCTTATCTTTGAGGCAGAGTAGTTGATCTTTCTAAATAGTCTTAACCTTTCCTCTTGGTGGAAGATATTCAGACTTCTTAGATGTTTAATCCCAAAACGATCCCAAAATTTAAAAAGAAGCAAACCAGAGAAGAGGTTGTCTTTGTAGAAATAGCTCTAAGTATGCAGATTGGAGAGTTAACTTTCTTCTCTCTTTCCACATGGCTGGCTTCAAAGGACTAGACCAGCTGCCTCCACTTTCTCCACTGCAGCCAATTTCCGAGGAGGAGGCTATTCAGATTCTTGCAGACCCTCCATTGCCCCCCTTTACATTCACACTTCGAGACTACGTGGATCATTCTGAGACTCTGCGGAAGTTAGTGTTCCTAGGTAAGTCTGAGTAACCTACAGGTACTTTTTGAGTGTACTCTTTGTTTCTCTTTTTGTTTAAATGAGCATTTTTAATCTGTCAGAGTACATAAGCATGAACAGAAGTCAAATAGTGTGAAAAGGCTTCTAGTGAAAAACTACTTCTTGCTTCATCCTTCCTGGCTCTGCATCCCATTCCTTAGAAGCATCTACTTTTATAGCTCTTTCTGTTTGTATTTAACCTCTAAATGTTTTTGTAGTTACTTGTAGTGCACTTGCTTGGTTCATTAGTTTTAGACATCAGTTGATCTCTTGTATATGCACGTATACTTTTCCCTTAGTCTCTTCGATTTTCACAGTATATTATATTAAATCATTTGTCAGTGATGGCATTATGACTATAAATATAGCTCTCTGCTCTGCAGGAAGTATACTATGGTTGTCTTCCTTCCTATACAACTTCTCATTTTTCCATAGTTAATAATTGTCTTTTCATTTGACTAGTTTTCTTTGTTCCTAATGCCACATTTTCCCACACCTTCCAGTAGTCTCTCAGGACAGTTTTTTCTACAGTTAACCCTATCAGAGGATGTATTTGCTCCATTTCCCCTCTACCCCTAATCTTCTTCCTGGAGCCTATTGTCCTCCTGATTTGGATGGGTTCTCTGTAGGCTTGCTCTATAAGTATCTTAGCTTGTTGACATAGGATGTGCTTGAATCTGGATTGTTAAGGGCTATCAAGGCATCTCACTGCAAACTTTTACTTCGTCCTCGTATTTTCAGTCTAGCACCTTACTGCAGTCTTCTGCTTCTTCCATTGTCTGACGCTTTTCTTACTTGATTTTCCCAGATGATGAACCTCCTTTCTCCTGCAGGATTGAGAGGACAGGATAGGGAAGGGATTTTCTCTCAAACCCATTTATGTTTCTCTCATTCTCTAGTCACTACCTTAGTTAGGTCCTCATTTTTCACTGAAAATTTAGGAGCTTCCTAACTTGATAGTCTGCTTATCAGTAATATTGCCTTGATAACCTCTCTAACATTTGTGCTCTTTGTAAAATGCAAATCCGACTATGTCAGTGACCTACTTGAAATCCTTCAAAGCCTTTCATAGCATCAGTTCTTTCTGGTCCTCCACTTACCTTTTTTTAGCTTTACTGCTTGCCAATTTCTTCATTTGGTTGGCTAGCTCAGACAGCTAGAGAACTTCATTTAAGTTCAGGTAACTTCTAATATGTCTTTTCTGACCTTCCAAGTAGAGTGACTCTCCTCTGGGCTCATCCCTGCTTGCTTCAGTCCTATCAAAAATAACAACATAATTGTTGACTCATCTGTCCTTGTGCAAGTTACCCAAATGTGTAGGGAATGGCCTTTGTTCTCAAGCAGCTTCAAGTTTTTACAAACATCTAAATACACATATATAAGAAAAACTAGAATGCAAGGATGAAAGGTGAAGTGATAAGTCCCATATGAGAGATAAAAATAAGTGTTCTGTGGGGTCAAAGGAGAGAAAAAGGTGACCTTGCTACAAGCAAGAGAGCCAGTCTCCTTTTGGAACAGCTTTCCTAACCTTGCGATAGGTGCTCTGGGGAATACACGATAAACATGGCACGGTCCTACCTTTAAATAATTTACAATATACTTAGAGCTTTGGAATGTGTGCCAGCCATTTCTTCATCTGTATGCCGATATTGTGACAGCACACTGTAGAGGAAGCATGATTGCATTGTCAGGCAGTATTTTTGAGGATCTTGGTAACCTGGTTCTTCTCTGTTTGCTTCCCAGATCTGTTTTCTGCCTTTTTCTGCCTGTTCTACTTCCCAAGAGGCTAACTTCTATGTACTAGGAGAGAGGCACCTGCAGGAGGTGGGGGAGGGCAGGTGGGAGTACTTTTTCCCTGTTCCTTCCCTGCTTTGGGTCATGTAACTGCCTCACTCCATGACAACAGCTCCTACTAAACAGCCCTTAATCGCTTCTAGCTCCCTCTGGGTTTGAGTAATACTTTTTCTCCCTGTCTCTGTAGGGGTACTCTTGTTCTCTTAATTCTGCTCACACTACTGTATAGAGTCCCTTCATTAAAGTTCTTTTCATTTGAACATTAGAGCACTATCTGTTATCTGCTAGACCCTGATTGATACAGTAAATATGTGTAACCCTAAATGAATATAGCAGTAATGTGTACAGTTACTGAACTGATGGGATAAAGCCAACTTAGACTGGTCACTTAGAAGGTAGAATCATGTAGTATTCATTTTTTATATCCCCCGAGCCTACCACAGTGCTTGGTCCATTGTAGGCATTCACTGACTATTTTTTTCAAGTTAATGAAATTGTGAGTAAGTCCAAGTGATTTGTGCTGACAGCAGTGTGCCCTCCTGATGAGATTCTGCTCTCCTGTTGCTGTTAAAAGGCAGCTTTTCAGGATTTCTGTTTCAGCACAGTCAGGGTGTGACAGCTCATGCTGAGTATGGCACTTTAGCACATGCAAGCTGTAATATTTAGTTAAATTTGAAGTCTGAACCCTTTATGTTATTTTTAAAGCATCCTTCCCCTACTTATCACAGATTTTGAAACTTTTCTAATTTATTTTTCCATCCATTCATAATTTATTTTTCTTTTCATATTTTGTTTAAATTGTAAAAGAATTACATCTAGTTGTTAAAAGTGCAAATATTACAAAAGAAAGAACTCTTACCCTCTCTACATCTGCAATTCCACTTTCCAAAGATAACCACCATTACCAATTTGTTAAGTAGCTTTCAGACCTTTTTCTATGCAAATATACATCATACAGAAAGCTATACTTAGGTTTCATACTTTTATGTAGTCAAAGTTAATGTTATTTTTTAAATTTTGTGTTTTCTAGTAGTTTTAGAGTTAGTACACATTTAGTAGATTCATACCTATCTGAAATTATTTTCATATCAGATACAGAGAGAATTCTTAATTTTTTCAGGTGTCTAGCTAGTAGCCCCACTATTTTTGATGAATAGTTCTTCCCCCCCACCCTTGAATTGAAATGCCATTATTATTCTATGCCAGATTTTTTGTTTATCCTAAAACTGTTTCTAGTCTATCTATCGTGTGTGTGTGTGTGTGTAATCTGTTTTTCTATTTGTGACCATCTTATATTAATACTTGCTTAATAGCAAGAAATTTGAGTTTAGAATTATGTTTGGAGCTAATATCTAATTGTAATTTATTTTTCTAGTTGTGGACACCATTAAAGAATGTTTTTATTTCCTTGCTTTTATATTTAAGACTGTAAAGTTGCATCTAGAAATCAGTTTGAGAGTTATTTTTAATCTGAAGAAATATTTTAAAGAATATGAAATTTAGTCTAAAATTAAGGTTTACATTGTCTTCAACTGTTTACTCTAAAGAAGGAATAGGCCTTTCCTGTTCATGTTTAGTTTTCTAAAAATCAGTAAAAGGCAAAAATGAGAGAATAAAGTCCTCAGTTTTAATGAGAATTTTGAATTACAGGTTACTTTGATTCTCTGCCTAATTAATGCTGACATCTAATTATGTCCATAACCAAAGAATGATTTAAAATAACAACTTGGTTTTCCCCCCTTCTTATTCCTTCTCTCTTGTCCCTTGTCTCGTTTACTTAGATTACCTAAGATTATAAGAATATTTGAACGGTAAAAATTGTATGCTTTCTGCTTTGTGGTGTACTTGAGGACTGCATGTGTTCACCAGTTCTCACACATACATTTCTTGAGCTCCTTCAAGGTACTTGTCTCTGTGCTAAAGACCTGGAGATTACAATGAGTAAGACACAGGGTCATTTTTATTCCCCCAATGGAAGGGATCATAAACATATTTTAAAACAGTTATTATGATCATGAAAGAATCCTTATGATCACTAAGGAAATGATTTTTAAAACTTCAAAGAAACTGTTTATTCTTATGGTTTGTTACCCTACAGGATTACCAGTTAAGTAATTACCATGGAGCCCATTAGGGGCTCATGTGCATCCTTCAAACAGTATTCAGGAAGCCATAGACGAAGACGATGATCCTAGGTTTAGTGACTTAGCAAGTTTATTTTGGGTAGAAATTTAGCCCCAACTGTGCCATTTTCCTCTATATATGGCTTTGAAATAAATACTGTATTTTCATTTTAATTTATTTTTATTTCTACAACCAATTTAATTTAAAAATATTTAGAAGTGTCTATTGGCCTGTCTCAGTTCTCCTACAGATAGGTTGCTTATCTCCATCACTAATTTCTTACACTTCTATGTATGAAGTTTAATGACTGAGTTAAGCAGTTATTTTCAAACGGTGTTTGTAATTTATTATAGGAGTGGACTTGTCTAAGATAGAAAAACATCCAGATGCAGCCAACCTCCTTCTGAGACTGGATTTTGAAAAAGACATTAAGCAAATACTCCTGTTTCTTAAAGATTTGGGTATAGAAGATAACCAACTGGGAACATTCCTGACTAAAAATCACGCTATTTTCTCTGAAGACCTTGAAAATCTTAAAACCAGGTAGAGTTTTTTTTTTAATTCAACAGCCCATTTTTATATGAAAACGAAAACTTCTTGCTGAGTCAGTACTTTGTTTCTCTTCAGAAACAAGTAAGTTTTTTTTAATCCATTAACAAATGGCTGGATTATCTGGGGGTACACTTAAAGTTATGAAAGACTGAACTTTTGTGTTTTTTATTGGCCAGTTTTTGATGGTAGACAGTTGACATTCTCTTGGCAGATTATTGTAAAATTTGCTTAATCATTTCCATAAGTTAGCTATTTTAGTTGTTCCTTTTTTTCTTTAATTAGCACTTCTGTAAACACTTTTATGCTTCATTCGACATTCCAAGAATTTATTGAATCTGTGATATCAGTACAGTGGGATAGTATTGACCTGTGAGATAAGAAGGCTGCTAGGCAGCAGGAATACCACACAGAACAAAACAGAGTCCTCATGTGCCAGTTCACATTTTGAATTCATCATCACCCCCACCTCTCACCTAAATCACTTTTTCCATGTACTCACAGACTCACTGAATGGGAGCCCTGTCACCCTGTTACCCAAATCAGAAATACTGGTGTTAACTTTAGCTTCTCTTTTAGCTTTCACATCTAATAAATCACTAAGGCTTATCAGTTTTATCTTATTGTATCTCTCAAGTCAGTCAGTGCATTTCTCTTAATCTTCACTTGAAATACTTTACTGCAGATCTCCCATCATTTCACATGAAGATTACTGCAGCAGTCTCCTAGCTGGTTTGCCCCTAGTCGTCTCCTCCAGATCATACTTACCCTGCTGTTGAGCCTCACTACATTTCGGAGAGCTTTGCAGATCCTTGAACCATCATAGCCTAATGGCCTTTTTTCTGAGTTAGAAAACAAAACAAAACAAAATATCACATTCCTTATATCAAACAATTTGAGCCCTTATTATACATGAAAGGTACTGAACTAGACTTGAGCCATATAAGAGAGTCACACTCTCTCCCTTCCTGGGACTTACAGTCTGGTTACTATAGATAATGTGTTACAATGCAGGGAAGAGAGGATGATTCTAGGAAACTCAATCTGACATACTCGGATCTACTCCTCCTGACAGTCTGGAACACTAATTCCCTCCCATTCAAAAACCAACTAGCCCTCATTACTCAAGATTTATTCTAAGGAAGCATGCATACCAGGAGGTGGGGATCACTGGAGGCCATTATGGAGGCTTCCTACAGCTATCTTCCTTTTACAGGGGAGGCACAGAGAGGTTAAATAGTTTGCCTAAGATTACATAGCTAGTCTAAGTGGCAGACTAGGGATTCAAACTCAGTCTAACTCCAGAGTCCTGGCTGCTACACAATACTGTCTCTGTACTTTTAATTCTATAAAGGAAGCTTAAGCTCAAAAGGAGTTTAAGTTACTTGCTTAAGATCACACATGCTCCTAGTCTTACGGTTCCTAAACCTGGCTGACTATCAAATTAAACTGTGGAGCATTTTTTTGAATTACTTTGAAATTTTTAATAGGTAATTTATCCACATGTACTCAAAAGAATCTACAATGAAAAAATAAGCTTTATTTAATATAACTTAGCTTCTGACTCTGGTGTATGTACAGCATTCTTATTTTCTAGAATTTCTGTAGCAGCACTGATCTTACATACTTGGTTTTCTTTTCAGTGAAGAAAATTAAAATATATAAAGTTATTTGATTCTTTGTAAGAATTTTCAAATGAGTAATCTGCATTTAAATTATTTTTTTTGGTTTGGCCTTAATATTTTATTTGAAAAATTATCACAATGTAGACAGCAGGATGTTTTAATCAGATACTGATTCTTGCGCGCGCGCGCACGCGCACACACACACACACACACACACACACACACACAGATCTTCCTTTCCACCTACTTACTCTTGTCCCTCATCATCCTTCCAAGACCCATCTATGGAAGAAACTACTATTATCAAGTTTTTTGTTTAACTTACTAAGAATGTTCTACCATACACAAGTGTGTGTGTGTGTGTGTGTGTATGTTCTGTGTACACACATACACATGAATACACATACATACAGCTGGTAGCATTTATACATAGTATTCTGTACCCCGCTTTCTTAACTATATGTTGGAAATAGTTTTTTATTGGGGCTTCCTATTTTTTTTTCCCCTAGCATAGTTCATGCAGTGGATCTATCTAGTCTCTTATTGGTAAAAATGATGATTGTTTACAGTCTATTATTACAACAAGGCTGCAGTGACTTTCCTTGTATATATACATCATTTCATACATATCGGTGTAAAATTCGGGCAGATTTCTAGAAATTACTAGGTCAAAGGATATAGGATATGTGCATTTGTAATTTTAATAGATGTTGACAGTTATTCCTCTTACAGATTATTTTCCAGTTTACACTCCTGCCAACAATGTACAGAAGTGCCAATTTCTCTATTATCCTCAGTAATACAGTGTTATCAAACTTTATGACTTTGGTTCATTTTTATAGATTAAAAATAACACCTCGTTTTGGAAATGATGTTTGGAGGATTTTTCATATGTCTATTTTCTTTCTTCTTTTGTAAGCCTTCTTTTATTATACTAAGAAAATTAGTTCTTTCTCTGTGACGGGTTGTAAATGTTTTGCCCAGATCGTCACTTGTCTTTCATTTTGCTGATGGTGTTTCCTTGCCTTACTTTTTAAATTTTTAAATAGTTAAATATATCAGTCTTTTCTCTTTTGACCTTTAATGGACTACTTTAAAGGAGTAACAGTCATTTGCATATAAAGCATAAGTTCTGATACGTGGTATAGAAATATTGTAGGTGTTAAAGGTAGGCGTGTAACTTGGTTGAAATCTCAGCTCATTAATTAGCTGGTGGTCTTACAAGTTACTTCTCTGGATCTATATTTTTTCACATGTTATGTGGAAATTTTACCTGACTTACAGGTTCTTCTGTTTTTCTGGTGAGATTTAAACAAGGTAATGTCCTGGTATATTTTAGGTGGTTATAAAACTGAGTTTTACTAAATTTAAAGATTTTTAAAAATCAATAGTGTTAATTTTATAGTCAGACTTTATATATTTCACTATCTTATTTTGATTTCCAGAAACTTAGCAGGAAATTTCTCTGTTAACAACATAAATGTTGAAAGACTGCAGTAAAAATTAGTTATGAAAATACATACTCAGTAAATGTTCTAAAATAAATTCCTTTTTCATTATCTCTGAGATACTAAAATAAAAAATTTCCCTTTGTGCTTGAGAGTCTTTCTAAAATGAATTCTGCATCTATTTTCTTAATTTGTGTTTTTTCTGTTCTTAGACAAAAAAAAATTCTTAAACAGAATCTTTTTATTTCCTACCAAGTAATGAAATAAGTCAGATTAACTATTAGTGGATCTCAGAATTATTTTGTTTTCAAGCGTAAATGGGAACCATTATAGAATTGGATGGATGCTTGTTTTAACCATATTATAGAATGAGTATTTTTATTCCTTTTGGGAGGGACAACTTTTTAAAAACTAGTTATTTTAGCAAGTAACATGACACTAATGTTTCTTATATGTACATATATTTTGTTTCTCTAGAGTGGCATATCTACAGTCAAAAAAATTTAGTAAGACAGATATTGCACAGATGGTCAGAAATGCACCATTTTTGCTGAATTTTTCAGTGGAAAGACTGGATAACAGATTGGGATTTTTTCAGAAAGAACTTGAACTTAATGTGGAGAAGGTAATGAAAAGGGGAGCATTTATAAATTTCCATGTCAGCTACATTTAGTAACTGTTAAATCTCATGTTTGTAGCATATGCCTTCTATAAATGCCTGGTATTTTCTGTACAGGAATGAATTAGCCTGCTAGTTTAAACATATAGCTGTATTATTTTATAACATTCCATCAAATCGATTCCTTAAGTTTTGTTTTCAGTGTTTATTTTTTTCCTCAAATAGCATTAAGTTTATGTATTTCTGGGGTTCCTAGCACTTCTCTGACTGGGTCGTTTTAAAATTTTTGATTTTGTATTTCTAGCAATGCTTTTCCAAACTAATTGGATATGCATAGATAGTAATGATAGATTGTTTTATCACTGTAGACTAGAGATCTGGTAGTTCGTCTCCCAAGGCTACTAACTGGAAGTCTGGAGCCTGTGAAAGAAAATATGAAGGTAGGATGACTTTAATCTTTTGGGAAATCAGCTTCTTTAAGTTTTTAAGTCCTCCAAAGAGGGGGTAGATTTTGCTATTGTCATCTTAAAGAAAACTAAATTATAAATGAAGTTATTTCTAAAAAGATGAAAATAGGAAATGATACAATAAATGTCTTAGTAAGCAATTTGTTTTAGTTAACATTTTCACTTGTTGACCTGGTGTTACATGAGTTAGTCACCTTATAGACATTGATGCCTGTAATCCTAGAGTGGATTAGGTGTCTGGGTGCTACCTGGAAACTGCTTCCATTGTCCAGTATGAGACTCTGTGACTGTGTTACCCAGGTGGGAGAAGAGTTTTGGAGGCTGGGTCCAAAAGACTGTGAAGAGAGCAGTGGCCAGCACATTGCTCTCTATCGCACCTGTGTCAGTTGCCAACTCTAATTTTGTCGCAGAGCGTACTGACACTCTACTGTTTATTCTCCCAGGGAAGAACGTAGAGACAAGGGCAGCTGTCTAGGGAGTATACAAAGCTGTAGCAGTAATTGAAATTGTCTAAGGCCTATTTTCTGAGGTGCTTAAAGTGTTTCCTATTCAGTTGTAGAAATTTTTTTGAGCATCTGCCCACACGCTATGCTGGGGGAATGTCACTGCTCTTGCAGAGCTTTCAGTCTAGTGGGGGCTGACAAAAGCAGGACTGGTGGGGGAGCATAGGCTACTATGACTGCACATAGCAGGCCTAACTCACGTGTGGGTGTTTCATCATCTCTGTCTGTAATTTCAACATGTAGTTTTTCAGGTAACTCATGTAGGTGTGCATGGGAAGAGGCTTGAAAAGCACTTTGAAAATTTTACTGCTGGTCTGTGTGGTGTAGCGCCCATACCGATAACCTGACGAGGCTCCCCCATACCCACCATCGTTCTACCTCATAGTTATGGTCGCTCCTTTTGGTCTTGATGATCACCATGCTGTGAGTAGCTCATTCTCAGGAATAGGGTTTGAAATTCAGGTTATCCTAGAAGCAAGAAACTACAATCCCTTAGGGCACTGGCATAGCTGTCTCCAGATTTTAATGTCCTTATTTTAAATTTTAAAAGAATCAATGTGCCCTCTGACATAGTACCAAAATAACGATTTCTGTTCATGATTTACAGCATCTCTACTTTCTTTTAGGTTTATCATCTTGAACTAGGTTTTAAACGTAATGAAATTCAACATATGATCACCAAAATACCAAAGATGTTAACTGCAAATAAAAGAAAACTTACGGAGACTTTTGATTATGTGCACAACGTGATGAACATTCCCCACTACGTCATTGTCAGGTTCCCACAGGTAATGGGTGCACAACTCTGGGAGAGCAGTCCTTGCCTCTCTCGGGAGCTGCCCTCTGTGTGCGTAGCACTGTTCGCTTGTGAGAATGCCTTGCTGTTTGTGAAGGATTTGGGCCAAATACATTCTAGTTCTGAGAGTTGTGTGAAGGTCATATTTTTCTTGCCCATCTTGTTATCAAGAACATATCTAGCAAACAGTAGGGAGAGGGCTTGCTCGTGAGAAGTTTACAACTTCTAGGGCACACATGTCCATCTTCAGAGGAGAAATAAGTGACTTCTAGTTTTTACCTGTTCTTATGCCTGTTGGAATCTAATATATTCTCTCATTTTTTTCCTCCATTTAAATTTGAAATAGATCACTTCCCTTATAGGTCTTTTCAAAGCTACATGTACTTTTATTCTCAAGCTATCTAAATCCACTAGTTAATAAGCCATATTGTAATGAACATCTACCAAAGCATAAAACAATTCCAGTTTGCCATCATGTCAAATCCATAATTGTATTTTCTAAGCTAATCAGACTTTTCTGTTCTTTACCTAGGAAGTGACATTATCTTCCTGTTTTCAAGAATGTTAACTCTTCGAAAGCATAGATCATGTCCTATTTATGTACACTGCTGAATTTCTAGTGCCTGGAACTATGCCTGGCAATTATTAGGCAGTAGGTAAATACTTATTGAACAAATGATTGATTGAATTTCATCAAATTCATTTTTCTTTCTTGTTTGCCATGTGAATAGAATAAGTATTCATTGGATAAATAGAAGATTGAATTTCATTAAAGTGATCCTTCTACTTCATTTGCTACATATGTTCTTCATATAAAGATGGGCAAATGATATGTGACTTTAATATAACTCTCAGAACTAGAGTTTATTTGGTCCAATTCCTTCACAAATAACAATGCTTATTTACCTATTGTACTTCACTATGAATAGGCCCTTAATAGAGAATTTTTCTGTTGCATCAGATGGATATGTATTCATTACAAAAAGGGTTAGAGCCTGCAATAGTGCAAATTTGGCTTATGGAACAATCGTAAAGTAAATAATCTTCACCTAAAAAGCAATGGCAATTGGTTTTCCCCAGAGTTGGCAGATAATTCAGTGATAGTAAAGCATGATAAGAGAATCTGATTTGGGGATACAAAAATCAATCAGACATGGTTTATAGTCTTGTGGAATTTGTAATTTATATGAAAGATGGGTTTAAAATGTAATTGCTTTACAAAAAGTTAGAGTCTTAACCACATGTCTTATAGAATTATTAATTTAATTCAGAGGAGGTAGGAAAATCATAGAAAGAACAGCAGCTATTGAGTGCTTAGTATGTGCCAGTGCCGTCTTTACTGCTTTATTTATGTTAATTCATTTAATCCTCACAACAACCATATGAGGTAGATACTGTTTAACCATAGAGAGAGTCAGTAACTTGTCTCAGGTGACCAAAGTAACAAGGAGCAGAAATAGGATTAGAACTCTGGCAGTCGAGTTTAAAAATCCATGCTCTTAACTAGGATTTGCTGCCACTCTAGGAAGTGACATTTGAGTTGTCAGTAGAATGAGTGGGGTTTCAAAGATGGATGGAAACTTTACAAGTGGAAGAAACTATTATCTTGACCAGACGCATTAAAAACACTTGTTTAAAGACACAGACTTTAGGCACCCCAAACTCTGGCTTCTGGAAAATTCTGTTGTAGAACTATAGCTTCCATATTGGGACTCTCAGACTCCTAGGGGTCTGAATAATATTACTGGTGGGGGTGGTGGGGTGGGGGGGAGGGGAACCTCATTAATGGAAAAAAATGCATTAATGATGATAGGGCTTTGAGGAAACTAATACAGACTTTAAATTTTTGGCCAGTGCTCTCAAACCTTCGGTGTGAAACAAATTTTCTCATGCAAATAACAGTTCTTATTGGCACATATATTTATAATTAATTAAAAATGGGCAACAATTATAACTTAATGCATATGGTTAATTTAGTCATTTCAAAACAGTGACATGGAAAGTAAAGGATAACAAAAGCAGGGTAATGAAGTGAGAAAATCACTAGGTGAGGAAAAAGGTTATATTCAGGCTCCCCTAAAACCTTGTTTCTCCTCTCCCACTGTGGGTTTCTGTGAAGGCAGAGCTGGAATCTATGTTAGGAGAAGAGGGAATCAGTAATTCTCAGGCCAGTGGTTTGTTTGTTTGTTTGTTTGTTTTAATCCCTGATAATTTAATCGATCACTTAACAGAATGAAATTTTTTTGGCAAGAATTGTGGTTAACAATCAAAAAAGAAAAAGAAAAACTCCATCTGAGCTGTGGCTTCTGGGCTGGAAAAATCATACAAATCTTTAACCTTGAACCATTGGAGAAGCAACATAATATCTGGTCATAAACTATGTGAATGCTCTGAAGTATCATTATATTTAGGAAATTTGTAATAGTTTGGGAGCTTCCGAGTTATTTATGGTCTAATCTGTATGTTGTATAATAATTTCGTAAGCCAAGAGTCACTACAAAGGAGTCACACTTCTAAATACATCTAGAAGCTTCCTACATCTTTATGAGCAGTAACAATGCAGTAATGGGAATTTAGTTACCAAAGTGAAGGCAGGACAGCATGTAATTCATTTTTGCAGAAGGAAAAAGATATTTTGTTCCAAAAGCAAACCAACCCCATGCTGAGTTAGCACACCATGCGTGTGTGTGTGTGTGTGTGTGTGTACATATATATGTATATATATGTATATATATGTGTGTGTGTATATATACGTATACATATATGTGTATATATATGTATATATACACACATATATATACACGTATATACATACATATGTATGTACACACACTAAAGTACAGTGACCAAAAAAAAAATTTTTGTATTTTTTTTTGGTCACTGTACTTTAGTTTTCAACAGTTGCTTTATATATATCCTCTCCAATTGATTCGTTACTATTTCATTTCCACTTGAACAAAGGAAAGACTCCAGAGGTTATGTACCACGTGGAGTGTTCCCAGTGTACCTGAAGTATAGCCAAGAGAAGAACCTGAGACATAATACTGAATGTGGTTCACCTGGGCCTCGCCAGGGTGCCTCACAGATGTCTCTCTCCAGCTTAATGCGCTCTTTACCGCCTGGCTGGATCTTTCAATTCTCTCTCTTGCAGCTGGCTGTAGGGACTTAGCCTGCTTCCGATTCCTTTTTAAAGTTGCTGTTGCTACTCACTCTCTTCTTTAGGAGTTTTAACCCCAAGGTGGGTAAGACATAGTTTCTCTAGTTGCTCCCCTAGAGGCCAGGTTCATTTCATTTTGACATTAGTCAGGGAGCAGCAGAAATTGAAAGGAAGGGAAGGGAAGGGAAAGGGAGGGAGAGGTGGGGAAGGGAGAAGCTTTATGTTTTATACATTTTTTTGATGCCATAGACTTTGATCTCTAACTTTGGTTCTCGAACTGGCAGGCATCAGAATCACTTGGAGGACTTATGAGCCCTACTTTCAAAGTTTCTGATTAAGTAGGTTTGGGGTGGATACTGATAATTTGCTTTTTTAATGACTTCTCCCCTGTCTCTGGATTAGTCAATGTTCTTTGCCTACAGGGTAGCCCTTAATTATTTTATAATTGTTCTGTTTGTGAGTTTCGAGTCCTTTTTTCAATCATAATTTCTTAGTGGAAGCTATAGGGTTTAAACCCTGGGCATTTATCATATTTACTGAGCATGTAGTCAACATGTATTAGCTTATTAAAATTTTTAGCCAGATAAATATTTGAATAAACATCTTTCAGTGCACAATGTTTTTTTAAAAAAACTTTTTCTTTTCTAGGTATTTAATACAAGATTGTTTAAAGTCAAAGAAAGACATTTATTTCTGACCTATTTAGGAAGAGCACAGTATGATTCAGCAAAACCTAACTACATTTCTTTGGACAAATTGGTATCAATGCCTGATGAAATATTTTGTGAAGAGATTGCCAAAGCCTCAGTACAGGACTTTGAAAAATTCTTAAAAACTCTTTAGTTTTGATGAATATTAAAATGTAATAATACAAAGTATGTGTACACATGAATAAATTAATATAGTTTAAAATAAATGTCTCAAGCCTTAATTGATATTGGAAACAATTTCTTGATATAGTAAATTTGGGTACACTTTTTGGTAGATCTTTCTCAAAAGTTCCTAGTGACGTAAGTCTTTGACTCAACCATTTTCTTCCTCTGGGGAAGCAGAGAATTAAAAATATAGCAAGCTTAGAGAAAGCGAATTGGTTTACTATAGGCCGGCCTGTTGTTATTCTGGTGAAGATGAGAAAGTGGAGGATCTTATATTCACGGGTCTTTTAAAGTAGTTTCATCACAAGATTTTTTTTTTTTTTTGAAATGTTAAATGAGTTTCTAGAGCATACTATATTTTTTATCTAACATCTACTACTTAGACAATGCCACAAAACACATGCACTTTTGGATTATCTACACTGTTGTCTTCCCATGCACAGATATTCAGATTTACCCACAGGTAGCTACTGAGAATCAGGAAAGGGAAACAGGGGAGTAGTCTGAAGGTGAGTAGCGAGGGCAATGAGACATAGTAAAAGGCCATAACAAAGCTTTGACTTATTGCCTATATGCAAAGATTTATAGCATGAATTGATACTTTTTTAAAAAATTTACTGTTAGGATGTGTAAACCTGGGTAAATGATGTAACTTCTGCATCTGATTATTTGGAAAATGAGGCATCGTGACTTCAGTTATCTGCCGTAGAATCTCAAGATTTAGTAGAATGTTAACACTGGTGGCCCTCTATGGAGCCATACCTGGTATTCGCACTCTTGGCCAGTGCCATTTGGTCCATGGGACATTATCAGTCTTCTACTTGATAAGCTCTTGTACATCGGGTCTTGTCCTCTTGAAACCCTGAGTCACAACATCAAGAGATCTGGTGATTCTACTGGAGAAATAAGGTGGAAAGATTCCTGGTCAAATCTCAGCTGTTCCAGCAATGCTAACTGAGCATGAGACGTGAGCAAAAAGGTTTAGATGTTACAGCCTTGGCAGATACCACATGGAGCAGAAATACCAGCTGAATTCAAAATTGGGAGAAATAAAGTTTTAAACCACTAACCAAGGGGGTAGTTTGTTGTGCACTAGTATTTTGTGATGTGCTGGATGTCCTGAAACCTCGTGAGAAACTAAATTTGTAATTGGTCAAGGCCAAGAATAGAGTTTCTAGAATACAATGGTGATTATGGCACAGATATGTGCCTTTATGGATTTCTCTCTAATGGATGAGATCGATAAACAGGAAACAGGAAGAAGGTACAGCTGGAGACAAAGTATGGAACCATCTTGCCTGATTTTTCTATGGCTCAGAACCTCGTTTTGCCTTTATTAACAACCTACTCATATCAGTCAGAATAGGTTAGCTGTACTGCTGTACTGAATAGTTATAAAACCTCAAATGATTTAAAACTACAGAAGTTTCCATTTCAAACATGTCCAGCTTGGAACCAAAACGGCTCTGCTCCACATCATCTTTAGTGATAGAGGCTGATGGAGCCTCCACTGTATTGGGTGTAGCCAGTGTATGGAAGGGAAAGGAATGTGGAGAATTGCTCTTAAAAACTTCATTTTTCTTGGCCAAAGCGTTGCATGGCCATGCCTACCTTTACGAGAACTGCAGTCCTACCATGCGCTATGAGGGAAACCAAAACTTAATATGTATGGAAGGTAAAGGATAACAAAAGCAGGGTAATGACATGAGGAAATTACTAAGTGAGGAAAAAGATTATTCAGGCTTCCCTAAAACCTTGTTTCTCTTCTCCCACTGTGGGTTTCTGTGAAGGCAGAGCTGGAGTCCATGTTAGGAAAAGAGGGAATCAGTAATATTCAGGCCAGGGGGTTGGGGGTTTTTTTTGTTTGTTTGTTTTTTTATCCCCTGAATTGATCACTAACAGGATGAAATTTTTTTGACAGTGGCAAAAATTGTGGTTAACAGAAAAACCCATTTGAGCTATGGCTTTTGGGCTGGAGAAATCATACAAATCTTTAACCTTGAACCATTGGAGAAGTAACAGTATCTGGTCATAAACTATATAAATGCTTTGAAGTGTCATATTTAGAAAATTTATACTTAATAGTGTGGGAGCTTCAGAGTTATTTATGGTCTCATCTATATATTGTATAACAATTTTGTATCAGTTTTGAATCAACATTAATGACTACCAGTGAACATCTGTTGGAGCTGGATTTTGTAACAGTCCTGGGTATCTGATTTCTTGACAAAGTCTTTCTTTAGCCACCTTTACACTGTAACCAGCAAGTTGAAACCCAATGGTTAAAGAGGGAGAAGAGTTTACTGAATACTTCTTGCAAGGCAATGTGCCAAAGTACAAAAATGTATTGCATTTCTTCACATGTATTGCATTTCTTCACATCTTTCAGACTTCACTTTCATTAGTGTAGTCTGGTAGCAGCCATTCATCATTTATGTATGCATTCACTTGGTTATACGGGACTGACAAATGTAAGAAATTGTGTCACAGAGGAGAAAAAAAGCAACAATTTTAGTACTAAAATGTGACTAAGACCATTAAATCAAACCTTTTGAACTTACAATGAAATGGACTTCTGCTGTCTCAGGTCTCTGCTTAAAACCAAAGAAAATAAAAGTAGATATCGGTGGGTAGTTGCTCTGGGCTGAATTGTGGCCCCCTGCCACCCCCACCTAATTCATATGTTGAAACACTACCCCCCAACATGATAGCATTTGGAGATGTGGCCTTTGGGGGATAATTAGGTTTAAATGAGGTCATAAAGGTGGGGCCCTCATGATGGGATTAATGCCCTTACTAGAAGAAACACAAAAGAGCTTGTTCTCCCTGCCATGTGAGGACACAGTGAGTAGGCAGCCATCTGCAAGCCACAGGGACAGAACCCTCACCTGAAACTGATCACGGTGGCTTCTTGATCTTGTGCCTCTAGCTTCCAGAACTGTGAAAAATAAATTTGTGTTTAAGTTACCCAGTCTATGGTATTTCATTATGGCAGCCTGAGCTGACCAAGACAGAAGTGATTGAAGTTCACCAGTAACTAAATGAGCATCGATCATACTAACGCCATTTTCTGTCCCTAGATGTTTATGCCTTAGACTTAACATGTTGGAGCTGAGACTTTAAAAATTTATTTGCTTTTACCTTAATTGCATGCAAATTCTGCTACAAATTTTAGATTTAACATTTTCCTGAACTAACCTTTAAAATTCCACTAAAATGGCTTGATGTACATCTTCAGCTGAAGAAACTGAAGGCCAGAGAGTGTTAGCGTCTCCTGGATTAGTAGCGGACCGTATGGCCCTAGAATTAAGGAGTCCCAGTTTTACCTGGATTCTCAGATTCTGGAGGATAAGTCTGGATTCTTCTTAGCTGTGTGTCCTTGGACAATTTACCCAACCTTCTTGCGCCTCAGTTTCCTACTCTCTCCAATGGGGTTAATCACAGTACTTAAGAATTAGTATTAAATGAGATTAGGCCCATAAAACGCGTAGCGTGTTGCTTGGCGCAATTAATATTGCTCAAGCTCTCATAGCTTGTCAGTAACAGAAACCAGGATACAGTCCCGGTGGCCCAATTCCTTGCCTATTGTATTTCCCAACACATCACATGTAATGGTTCTCGGAACCGAGCGGTAAATCACCCAACGAACGCGCTTGGTATTACTCAGGCAAAGAGGTCGTCGCCACGAGAGGGGCCTAACGCGAGCCGCCAGTACTGCGCCTGCGCGGGCGTCCTTCCTCGCCTTGGTGCTCGACCTGAGGCGCCTGCGCACTGGGCCCAGCCCGCCCTCAAGGACTTACCCAGTGGGCAACGCTTCGGTCCCGGCCAAAATGGCGAGCAGGCCAGCTGGTAAGTGACTGATGTCTTATCTGGTGGGCGACGCTGCGCTGAACTTTTTATTTTCGCAGCAACTTGCTTCTCTTCCTTTGCTCTCTTAAGTGGCCAGGTTTGCGGTGTAAGGGAAAGCAGCGGATCCGTTCCAACCTAGAGGACGCCTTTCCCCCAGTCCCTGCTGTCCCCAGGCCATACTCGCTCGTCTACGGGGTTGGGATGTGGACTTTCTCTTGGTAAAGGTGTCCGCGGTGGCTCCGACAGCCCAGGCGTTCCAGCTTCCTGTGCTCGGCAGCCTCAGAAAATTCCAGGGCTCAAGGAGATAAAATTAGTGGATGACTTTCAGCCAAAACGAACTGAGGGCTGTGAGCCAAGCGCTGTCATATACATTGCCGCGATAAATTCTCCTGGCGCAACGAGAGGGGTATTAGTTTCCCATTTACGCTGATAACTGAGGCAGTGTGACCAGAGGAAATAGGTTTGGCAACCTCATTCCACTCCTCGCGCTTCTCAAATTAGGAATTAGAGGTATCTGAGCAAGGGTTAAAGCGAAACTTCAAGTTAACCTTATTTGGAATGTCAGCTTGTCTATTTGAAGAAATTTGTATTTATTATAGACGCTAAAACATTTCTTAGTGAATCAAATACAGAATTACCGGAATATTTAAAAGAGAACGTGAACATCAAATAGAATTTTACACCCCACCCCCTGCTTTATTTGCGGGGGGGCGGGGGGCAATGTCTGCCCTCTGGCGGTGAAAATTGGAATAACTTTTTTTAAAAAATCGGTCCCTTTCTCCCTGCTCCAGCAATTGTGTAGCCATTAGGAAATATCAGAGTAGCAGAAAATGCATTAAATGACATTGAGCTTTTTGGGGGTGGGGAGAGACTTAAGAATTCATTATTTAATTAACTTTACAAATATTGAAAGCACCCTGCCTCTGTGCGGTTTTGGAACTAGATAGACCTGGCCTCAACTCTAACTGCCTTTGGTCTTGGTTAGGATGACTTCTGTAAGCCTTATTTCTCTTATGCAAGGACAGGCATGCTGTAAATAACTGAACTAATGTGGGTAAAGCAAATAAGATAGTGCTTGGCACACAAGTGTTCAGTGAATATTATTATCACCATCACTGGTAAATATATTTAAAAATTTGCCTTCTACAAGTATGTTGGTAGACTGTTGGCTCTTTGGCACTTGTTTTGCTAGAAGCAATATTATACATGGTGCTTAATTTCCAAGGAGATTTACCAAGTCTTATAGTCCGTGATGTACTAAGGAGTAGGTACAAGAAAGGGTTGGAGTAAAAGGAGAGTTTGCTTTCCTTCCTTGGTCAGGGACTAGCCCTAGACAAAATTAAAAAAAAAAACTTTTTTTTAAACTTGCATTACTTCCCTTTCTGTACCACATCACTCATAAACATCAGACGCTATCGTGTTGCCCGTAGCAACTACTGGATTATCCCATCAGGTTTGGTCTTGTCCTCCAAAGAATTTTAACATTACCTGTTTCTCCTCATCCATTTCAACTAATGGTTTCAGAATTCTCCCAGAAAATTCATAGTTTTAAAGAGGGTAGCCAAGTGAACAACAGGTAATTTAGAATAAAAATTTTGGAGGATGAGGGTCATTTAGACTTGCCAGCCTAACCTGAAATCTCACCTTTTCATACAATTCCAACTCCCTTGAAAAGTTTACAATTTTTTCCTGTAATACAGCGGTCCCTAGCCTTTTTGACACCAGAGACGGGGGCTCCTATGAGAATCTAATGCCTGATGATCTGAGCTGGAACTGAGATGGTGATGCTAGCTCTAGGGAGCAGCTGCAAATACAGATGAAGCTTTGCTCACTGCTCACTTCCTGCTGTGCGGCCCGGATGTTGGGGACCCTTCCTGTAATCTGTTTCTGAGACTACAAATCATGGAGAAGTTCTGAGTTCTTTTTCCATACCCTACCCCTTAAATTCTTATAGTAGCAGGGGGACATAAAGGGTTGGCATGCTTGTCTTGAGAGGCTGGAATGTCAGTAATTGTACCTGTAGATCTTTTGTACATTAAATGTTTGAGTTTACTTTTCCCCCCATGAGTTGCTGCCCAGTTTTTTTTACCTGCAGTCACTTTTGCTCATAGATAAAATAGCAATTTTTATCTACAGTATACACTTTTAAAAGGAAGTTCCTTCCTATGTTTGCATTCTCTAACAGAGTAACTATAAGAATAGTCACTGCTTGCCTATCGACGTTTTCATATAGTATAAGTGAATTGTAGCAACTAACAGTGTGACAATATCAGTTGCAGCATCAGGCCGGTGGCTGGAGGGTATTCGAAAATGGTATTACAATGCTGCAGGGTTCAATAAACTGGGTGAGTATCTGCTTTCTTTTTCTGTTTTCTTTTTTTTTTTTGGTTTTTTTCTGAGAGCAGTGCTTTTGCTAGAGTTATTATGAGTCCAAAAAAATACTTTAATTGTACTTGTGTACATTAGAAGTTTTTAAAATTAGGTCACATTGTATTGTTTAGTTAAATCACAGCCATTTTCTTTTTATTATTTTGAGAAGAGAGAGGAATGGAATCATCTCAGATGTTTAAGGTGGAAATAATTCATGTTCTTGAAATATGGTAACTGGACATTTTCCTTATTATATGCTCTTTCAACTCCTCCACTTAGCATTTTAAAATTTAAGCTATATAAACTTTGAAAGTAAGAAATTTTTCAAATGTTAAAGTTGTCTAAGATCTTTACAATCATCTTGATGCCTGAACATATTTAGAACTTTATAATTTGCTATGGACTTCATCTTTTATTATTGAAGCTTGATGAAAGCATCATTTAATGTTACTGTTTTTTTAGTATACTCTCATTTTAAGATTCTCTAATACTTTGATCTCAGATTTAAAGTATAAGAAATGTGGTTTATTGGCATGTGTTTAAAAAGGTAGACATTTTAAATATTTTAAAAATTCTTTTAGATAAAGTGTGAGTTTTGTGGCAGTGGATTTTAAAAGGCTCATATATTGTTTTCACAGTACTATTTTACAAATAGCCCATTAAAGTAACCCATTATAATGTATAAAACACATTGAGTTTCATCATACCTAATTCTTGATATTTCACCCAAGTCTTAAATTTGTAAGTCATAAAGATATTTTACCCATTTAAAAAAATTTCTAATTTTGAGATACATATTCAATCTAATGCTCTTGTTTTCTATCACAGGGTTAATGCGAGATGATACAATACATGTGGATGATGATGTTAAAGAAGCCATAAGAAGGCTTCCTGAGAACGTGTATAACGACAGGGTGTTTCGCATTAAGAGAGCACTGGACCTGACTATGAGGCAGCAGATCTTGCCTAAAGAGCAGTGGACAAAATACGAGGAGGTAGAACAGCTTCTGTGTATCTGATAATGTTGACCATTAAGGATTGAATATTACAAACAGAAAGGCATTCATTTGTATGCCTTTCTGTTTGTAATATTCATTTAAGAATTTAGAGTTCTTAAAGTTGTGACAAATAGATATCCTTATGACAGTACAGTGAGATTAGATCAAATATTAGCTCCATTTTAGAGACAATCACATTGAGACTTAAAAGTGAAGTGACTGTCCCAAAAATCACTAAGCAAGTCTCTAATAAGACTAGATCCAGGACTAGAATTCAGGTCTTCTGCTTCCCAGGCCCTGGTTCTTTCTCTGCTTCTTACTCAGATGAAAACCGGTGGTCATGTGATCAGCCCATTGAGTGGCCCTCTAGCTCCCAGGAAGGACTCTGTGAAGCAAAGACTTTGTGTATTACCCTTGCCCCTTTAACTGTACTGAAACTAGGCAAAAGCTTGTAGCCTCATACTCTTTTCTGTTAGACTTTCCTCTCGTAACCTATCAAAGCAAGCGATTTGTGGGTTTTTACATTCTAGAAAAGCAAACAATTCTTTGCTTGAGAATATTTTTTTCTTATGTTGGAAACTTTGATACATTTCTTATGTTTAAGACCTATTGAATGTTGAGGACATGTCAGTATGTGATGGTGGCATATGATATTTTTCTTTTATTCTTTAGGATAAATTCTACCTTGAACCATATCTGAAAGAGGTTATTCGGGAAAGAAAAGAGAGAGAAGAATGGGCAAAGAAATAAATATATACTGAAAATGTGTGGCTGCAGCTGTCCTCAGTGTATTTTTAAGATGTTGTTTAAACCTGAAATGTACAATTGAGAATCATCTAGGCTGCAAATGTATTACTTTAAATAAATGCCTATTATAATTTTTGCTGGAGTTTCTGAATTCTAAACCTTATTCTTTTTTCTAATTTTTTTATTTTTCATTACAGCTGACATTCAATATTATATTAGTTTCAGTTGTACAGCCTAGTGGTTAGACGTTTGTATAATTTACAAAGTGATCCCCCTGATTAGTACCCACCTGGCACCATACATAGTTATTACAATATTGACTATATTCTCTATGCTGTACTTTATATCCCCATGACTGTTTTGTAACTGCCAGCTTGTACTTCTTAATCCCTTCACCTTTTTCACTCAGTCCCCCAGTGTCCCCTCCCATCTGGCAATCACCAGTTTGTTCTTGTATCTGTGAGCCTGTTTTCATTTTTTCATTTATGTGTTTCTTAGTTGTGGCCATATAAGTGAAATCATGGTATTTGTCTTTGTCTCACTTATTTCACTTAGCATAATACCCTCTGGGTCCATCCATGTCATTACAAATGGTAAGATTTCATTTTTTTATGACAGTAATTATTTCATTGTATAGATGAACTCCAACTTCTTTATCCAATCATATGTTGATGGGCTAGGTTGCTTGCATATCATGGCTACTGTGAATAGCACTACAGTGAACATAGAGGTGTGTAGATCTTTTCAAATTAGTGTTTTGGTTTTCTTTGGATAAATACCCAGAAGTAGAATTGCTGGGTCGTAAGGTAGTTCTTTTTTTAATTTTTTGAGAAAACTCCAAACTTTTCTATAGTGGCTGTACCAATTTGCAATCCCACCAACAGTGCATGAGGGTTCCCTTTTCTCCACATCTTCACCATGACTTGTTTGTTGATTTATTGGTGATAGCCATTCTGACAAGTATGAAGTGATATCTCATTGTGGTTTTAATGTGTATTCTCTGATAATTAGTGATGTTGAGCATCTTTTCATGTCTATTGGCCATCTGTATATCCTCTTTGGAGAAATGCCTGTTCAGGTCCTCCACCTGTTTTTTAATTGGATTGTTTGTTTTTTTGTGTGTTGAGTTGTATGAATTCTTTATAACTTTTGGATCTTAACTCCTTATCAGATGTATTACTAGCAAATATCTTCTCTCATTCAGTAGGTTGTCTTTGTTTTGATGGTTTTCTTTGCTGTGCAAAAACTTGAGTTTGATGTAGTCCAAGTTGGTTATTTTTATTTTGTTTCCCTTATGCCAGGAGACATATCCAAAAAGCTGTTGCTAAGGGCGCTGTCAGAGAGATTACTGCCTTTGTTTTCTTCTAGGAATTTTATGATTTCAGGTCTTACATTTAGGTCTTTAATCCATATTTTGAGTCTCTTCTTGTATATGGTATAAGAAGGTGGTCCAGTTTCATTTTTTTTGCATGTAATTAGTTTTCCCAACACCCGTTATTGAAGAGACTGTCTTTATTCCATTGTATATTCTTGCCTCCTTTGTCATAGATTAATTGACCATGTAGGCATGGGTTTATTTCTGGGTTCTCTATTCTATTCTATTGATCTATGTGTCTGTTTTTATGTCAGTACCATGATGTTTCATTCATTATTGGCTTGTATAGTTATTAGAATAGTGTAATACCTCTGACTTTGTTCTTTCTTAAGATTGCTTTGCCTATTTGGAGTCTTTGAGGTTCCATGTAAATTTTCGAATTATTTGTTCTAGTTCTGTGAAAAATGCCATTGGTATTTTGATAGGGATTGCATTGAACCTATAGATGGCTTTGGGTAGGATGGCCATCTTAATGATGTTAATTCTTCCTATCTATGAGCACAGTATATGCTTCTGTTGATTTATATCTTCTTCAGTTTCTTTCTTCAATATCTTAAAATTTTCCGAGTATAGTTTTTTTACCATTTTGATTAAATTTATTCCTAGGTATTTTGATACAGTTGTAAATAGGATTGTTTTCTTCTCTTTCTGATAGTTTATTATCGGTGTATATTAATGTAACTGATTTCTGAATATTAATTTTGTATCTTGCCACTTTACTGAATTCATATTAGTTTTAATAGCTTCTGATGGAATTTTTAGGGTTCTCTATATATGATATCAGCAAATAATAACAATTTTACTTTTTCCTTTCCAATTTGAGAGCCTTTCGGGGTTTTTTTTTTTGGTCCAATTACTGTAGCTAGGACTTCCAATACTATGTTGGATAAAAGTGGTGAAAGTGGACATCCTTGCCTTGTTCCTGATCTAAGGAAAACACTTAGGTTTTCACCATTGAGTATGATATTAGCTGTGTGTTTGTCTTATATGGCTTCTATTATGTTGAGGTATATTCCCTCTGTTTCCAGTTTGCTGGGAGTTTTTACCATAAATGGATGCTGCATTTTGTCAAACTCTTTTCCTCACCTCTTGGTATGATCATGATTTTTAGCCTTCATTTTGTTTATGTAATGTATCACATTTATTGACTTGCAAATATTGAGCCAGACTTGCTCCCAGGAATAAATCTCGATCATGGTATGTGATCTTTTTAAAGTATTGGTGAATTCGGTTTGCTAATATTTTGTTGAAGATTTTTGCATCTATGTTCATTAGAGACACTGGCATATAATTTTCTTTTTTTGTAATGTCTTTGTCTGGTTTTGGAAACAGGGTAATGCTGGCCTTGTAAAATGAGCTTGGGAGACTTTCCTCTTCAATTTTTTGGAATGGTTTGAGAAGGATAGGTGTTAATTCTTTTTTGAATGTTTGGTAAAATTCACCTTTGAAACCATCTGGTCTAGGACTTTTGTCAGGAGTCTTTGTTAATAGATTCCATTTTGTTAGTAGTTATCAGTTTGTTCAGGTTTCCTGTTTCTCCTTGATACAGTCTTGGAAGACCATATGTTTCTAGGAATTTATCCATTTCTTCAAGTTGTCCAAATTACCCCACCCCCCCACCACACCGCTTTTAATGAAGTCCGCTTAACATTTCGGATTTAATGGTGATGAACTCCTTTAACTTTTCTTCTCTGTGAAGCTCTTTATCTGTCCTTTGATTCTAATTGATAGCTTTCCTAGCCAGGTAGAGTAATCTTGGTTATAAGTCCTTGCTTTTCATTACTTTGAATATTTCGTGCCAATCCCTTCTGGTCTGCAAAGTTTCTCTCAAGAAATCAGCCTATAGTCATATGGGAAGGAAGGTTATGTGTGTCCTCCTGTTATAGATGACAGTCTTGTACGTAAGTAACTGCCTTTCTCTTGCTGCTTTTAAGATTCTCTCTTTGTCTTTAACTTTTATCATTTTAATTATGATCTGTATTGGTGTTGGTCTCTTTGGTTTCATCTTGTTTCAGACTCTGCTTCCTGGATTTGTATGTCTGTTTCCTTTGCTAGGTTAGTGAAGTTTTCCGCCATTATTTCTTCAGATAGGTTTTCAATCCCTTGCTCTCCTCCCTCTGGTGCACCTATGATATGAATGTTGTTACTCTTGATGTTGTCCCAGAAGTCTCTTAAACCATCCTCACGTTTTAATTTTTTTGTCGTTGTTCCAATTGGGCATTTTCTGCTACCTTGTCTTTCAAATCACTAATTTGATGTTCTCTGTGATCTAATCTGTTGATTTCATTTAATGTATTGATTTCAGTTATTTTATTCTTCATTTCCTACTGGTCCTTTTTTATGTTTTCTATTTGTATAATTTCTCAGTTTATCTATTCTTCTAAGTTCATCAAGCACCCTTGTAACCAGTGTTTTGCACTCTGCATCTGGTAGATTGATTATCTCTATTTTGTTTAGTTTTTTTTTTCTGGAGTTTTGCCCTGTTCTTTCATTTGGTATATGTTTCTTTCTCACCTCATTCTGGGTGCTTTCCTGTATTTCTATTTATTAGGTAAATCCGCTATGTCTCCCAGTCTTGGGAGGGTGACCTTATTTAGTAGGTGTCTTGTGCATCCCAGTGGCGCACTCTCCCTAGTCACCCAAGCCAGGTGCTCCATGGGTGTCCCTTGTGTGGATTGTGTGTGCCCTCCTATTGTTGATGAGCCTTCATTGGTGTTAGTGTGCCAGTGGGTGGGATTGATCCTTATGCTGACTAGCTGTAAGGATTGGCCGCAATCACTATGGATGAGCTGTTGTATGGGGGCTAACCCTATGGAGTAGGATTCGCTGTAGCAGGGCTCTGGTGCCTGATGAGTCTATCTTTTGGGTGGTCGTTTGTGGAATTAGGTGATTCTCTGGTGTGGTCCGAAGCCAACCATTGGATGTGTTGGTTCTGGGGCCTCTTGGGAGAGGCTCTGGTGCACACCCAATTCAGCCGCTGCCTGTGCTCTGCACAGGGCCACCTTGTAGGATATATGAAGTATTCTGTGGTTGGTAGCTGCCTGTGCTGGGCTTGGGGGTGCCTGGGAGAGGCAGTGCTGCCAACTGAGGCCAGATGCCACTGGTGCCAGGCTGGGGGTTGCTTAGCAAGAAGTAGGGGGCACGCCGCTGCTTTTTTGGAGTTTTGCAGATGTTGCAGAGATTTTTAAGAAAGTGCACAGCTTTTGCTGAAGCCAGCTGCTTCTGAAAAACAGCTGCTGAAAGTCTGAGTTTGTGTGCAAATTGAAGGGGGGTGGGTTCTCGGAATCAGCAGGATGGGGCAAGCAATGTTAGTCTATTTGATGGAGACTCAGATTTGGTGCCAGCCTGTACCTGCCTCTCTGTGAGAGGAGAACTCAACAAAGGAACAGTGGTACTTGCCAGCACTTCTATCTGGATCTGAGCTGCCCCTCCAGCTGTTGCCCTGAAGCCAGACAATTCAGTTCTTCCCCTGTCCATTGTGCTTGTAGAGCTTCTGCCACAGTGCTAAAATTCAAAGCGAGTGAATGTCATGCATAAGTTCATAAGCGGATCCTTTAAGAGGATTGCCTAGGACTCCAGAAGCCCTTCGTTTCACCCAGAGAGACTTGCTGAATTTTACAGCCAGATGTGGGAACTCCTTTTCCCAGCACTGATGGTTTAGGATGGGGAGCCTAATGTGGGGCTCGAAACCCTCACTCCTCAGGGGGCCTCTCTACAGCCAAGACATCCTTTTGGAATCTTAGCCACCACATGGTTGTGGGACAGCCTATTTCATGTCTTTGTCCCTCCTATCAGTCTCTACATGGCTTCATTATGTCCTTAGTTATAGGAGTTCTGTTCAGTGAGTCTTCAGGTGGTCGTTCTATAGTTCAGTTGTAATTTTGATGTGGTCTTGCAAGGAGGTGAATACAACATTTACCTACTTTGTCATCTTCACTAGAAGTGAGTCCTAAACTTTAGTCTTAATAACTGCTTAATTTACTTATCTGTCAATTTCTTTCCAGTTACTGTTTTAAGTGCCTCCTGAAGCTTAGAGAAGCCACTTAAAATTAGTTTTTTTCACTGGTTAGATAACTTCTTAATTTACTAGAGGGTATAACATTCTTCCAAGTGGAAGACACACCTTTATATTGCCTTTGTATATTAGTAAGATAATTAGCCTAACTTGTAGGAATGGAATGGGGCAAGAAACAAGCACCAGTGACTTCATTTTATCTGAAGCAAACAGACTGGCTCTCAGACGTCAAAAGTTATTTGAAAGGAGAAAGGATTCACCTCATCTAAGACCGGAAACAGCCCTTTCCAACCACTGCTCTCCAAATAGAATTAATTTCACATCAAATCTTTTCAAAATTATATATACGGTCCCAATATGGGTCTGTATGTTATATATAAATATATATATATGTTTTATATATATATATACATATGCTCATGTGTATTAGAAAACAAAAAATAGACATTAGAAAAATAGACAAATATAAAGACAAGTTATACTTTCTCCTCATATCCCAATGACTTTTCTACTTTGGATATGATTGTTATAAAGTATATTGTTAAGGGTTGGATGCTAAAAATAGTTAAAAGTTTTAAGGTTATAGGCTAATTTTTTCCAATATAAATTAAAATCATTCAATAATGTCATCATTCCCACCCCTAAACTCTAAAATGCCTTTTTTTTTTTTTTTTTGTGGACTCAAGAGCCTGGAACCACAATGAGTGGGGAAGGAACTGTGTGGAACCTGCAGCCTACACAGTGTCACACAAGCCACTGCTGTGTGTGGTGAGAATGTTTGGGATCTTCCTTCAAAGAACAAAACAACAGTGTAAAAAACCAAATTTTGTGTTATAGTTAAAATTCCAAAAATCAGTAAAAAGTACATGTGTACATTTTGTACGTATGTATTTTTTCACAAAATGAAATATGTTGTTAACATTTATGTTTGACTTTTGCGACATAGACGTCTTAAACTTTTGCTAATATATTTATTAGCTTTGTTAAATTTCCTAAGAGCCTCTCTACTCTCATATCCAGATTTTTTGCAGCACCTATTCTGAAACCATTCATGTCGATTTTCTTTTGGTCGGTCCAAGTTGCCTAGATCCTCATTTGATAAAGTTTTTAGTTGTAAAAGCAGTTCTTTGACATGCTTAATATTTTGTAAGATTTGTGATTCGACTTCATAAACAATTAGAATTTTATTGTTAGAGCAGTATTGCAAATCACAGAGAAACTGATAAACATGTTGGTAGATGCTAATGTTAAGGGACATTTTAATGAAGGACTGTTTGCATAAGGGTCAGTTGACTAGGAAATACGTGCATCAAGATGCTTCTCTGTTAGACTTAACTAGGTAACTGAGATAAATTTTCAGACAGTCAAGTACCACCCAGTATTTTGGTGCTCCACTTTCTTTCCTTTCTTAGACCTTTTCAAATAAATCTGAATCTCAGACATTGCTGATTCGTGTTATATTCATATAACCCATTTGGCTCATCGTCCTGTAGACAGAATAATAGAGTGATTCAGAGATAGGAATCCATTCACTTATTGGGTAACTTTAGGAATAGGGTTTAGCTTCTTCATGCCTCAGTTTCCTCAGCTCTAAGATGGGGTTCTTTTGAAAATAACTGACTGTATTACATGTCAAGCACATAGAATAGTTCCTGGCACACGGTAAGCACTACTGTGACTTGCTAACAGATTCAGTAATAAGAAAAACTGGACCAAAGCCCAAAGTTTCCTTAGCCATAATAATCCTTCCGTATTCATAAACAGGATGTGTTTGTTAACATAGAGCTGTGTATGGCTTTGAATATAAAGTATTTAGAATTTAAAAGCTAGGTAAACATAAAAACTATACTAATCAAATACTTGACAGCCTGGTGGATGAAGTGCAAATGAATGGGTTTACCCATTTGGGTGACATGAATTTTAGGAACTACAGTATCAGAGATGAATATAGTTAAAGGGTGAATGAAACATAACTAAAAATGTAGGGAAAAAGTCTTTTTATTAGAATAAGGTACAAAATTCTGCCACTAGGTGGCAATGCACTACAACTTTACAACTTAAAGGTACTCCACACAGCACTATTGAACATTTACCCATTCAGTACCCCCACCGTCTCCCTCCCCTTCATTTTTCAGGATGACAACACCTTAGAGGTTTATGGCCATCAGGAGAATTTACTACTAAGCTATATACTGATGTAATGAAATTTAATATATGCTGTGCAATGAATTATGAGATGTTATTTAGTTTCAGGATTTTATTACTTCAATCAGTTATGACCATATTTCCTTTTATATGATTGCTCACTCTTTAAACATACCAGATGACTGTATAAGGAACACCTAATAAAGTCTATAGATGTTAAAATATAAATGTTTTAATTTATTTGCCATAATTTGTTTAAATTCTGGTTACACTGGTGTTCATATTAAAAGCCATAACATGTTAGAATTTGAGATCTCAGATCAGATGGTGCCTCTGAATTATATTTTGTTAAGAAATTTTATTGTATCTATTAGCAATTGAGCATAGAAGATGGACTGATTTATTCTAAGGTAAATTTTTAGCATAGATTCTAGAAAGCCTGTTATGTTTGAGGGACTTGCGTATATGACAAACTATTTAAGTTGTTATTCCAGATTCTGACTCTCTCTCCTACAGGTGAAAAAAAACGTATAATTTGTTTAACTTTTAATACTTTCACCTATTTTTGCATAAATGGCAAAAATATAATTTCAAAATAAGTCCCTGTGAAAATTCTGGTAACATTATTCAACTGAGTCATTATTCTGTTAGAATTCTAACTATTTTAAAGAAAATTTTATATATCAATATGAAAATAGTATTTACTAGCCAGCTCCCCCCAAAAAAAATAATTATTCATTTCAAAAAGTATCAGTTTATAATTCTTTTCTCATGTATGCATTTAAAATGTGGATTGCCACTAAACTAGAAACTCAGATGTGATGCCAATGATTTGGGCAAGTCATTAGCCTTTATCGATTGGGGTTCCTCAGTTATAAAATTAAGGGGTTTGACTACAAAATCTTTAAGATTCAGCACCAAAACATTCTGGATTTGTAATTTAATTTATGCACTTTATTGTTAAGATGAACTAATACCGATAGAATACCAGCTTTGTACCAGGCATTGTTCATATGATATCTCTTTCAATCCTCCCTACAAACTTCTGCTATAGAAATTATTACACCCACTGTATGGAAGAAAAAATAGAGCTTAAAAAGGTTGTTCGTAGATTAAAAATTGTTTTTTGTATAAGTTTTTATGTGCTATGCTAGGCGGAAGCCGGGGTAGAACAGGGTTTCTCATCATTGGCACTATTGACATCTGGGGCTGGCTAATTCTTTGTTGTGGGGGCTTTCCTGTACATTATAGGATGTTTAACAGTATCTCTGGTTTCCCCCAAATTGTGACAACCAAAAATGTCTCCAGACATTGCCAAACGCCCCCTGGGGGGACAGAATTGCCCCCAGTTAAAAACCACCAGTATAGGGGATATAAAAAGAGAAACCAAGAAGGTGGAAACAGATAAGTAAATAGGTATATATATATAAATAGATATGCAAATAAATGTGTAAATTATCTGTAAAAAATATGCACTGGGTGTTACAGAAACATGGAGAAGGGAAACTAACTCAACCTGGAGGGTGATAAGAGAAGACTCTCTGGAACTTAGCTGATTCTACAAGGGTAAACTAAGCCAGTCAAACCCAAAAGGTGGTGAAGGGCTTTACAAGAGGAGGAAAATAAACAGGAAATGCTCAGAGACATGGGAGTGCAGGCGTACGCCTAGGGGAGAACAGACAGTTTCACACTGGTGGAGTGGCAAACATCATCTGGAAGATATGGGAGATGAAACTCTCAATATTGAGATGTTTGGACTTTGTGAGCAGGAAAGTGTTTGGATAGATTCTGGGAAGTGAAAATTCCTAGAATTTTCAATTTGGTTTAAGGGGTTGAATTTTACAGTTTCTCAGTAAACTGCCAATTTGCTTTTCAAAATTTTGTAAGAATTTATACTCTTCTAAGCAATTTGTGAGGGCCTTTTTCATTGCGCCCCTGCCTGCACTGAGTGCTCTCATTAAGAACAATCTTTGTGAATCTGGTTGGAGAGTTTTTTGTTTAAATTTGCATTTCTTGGATTGAGTGTTAAACATTTTTCCATATGCTGTTATCAAGTTGTTTTTCCTCCTTAATCAACCTTGTTCATGTCCTTTGCCTATGTGTCTATTTTTTATTTTCATAGCTTTTTCTTTGTTTAGTTTTCTTTTTAGGCCTCCCACCCCAAATATGGGTCAGTTCTTATCTATTTGTATGAGACTTTATATATTTAGACAGTACTCCTTTTACTTAAAGTTACTGAAATGACATTTTCTTATTTCATTGTTTGAAATTTGCTTATTTTTTGGTGGGTTTTCAACTTTGTTCATGGTGGTTTTTGTCAAATGGAAGTTTCCAGTTTTTATGTGGTACAATCTACCAGTCTTCTCTGTGGTTTTACATTTAAGGTCATGCTTTGAGAAGTCCTTCGTTTAGTCCAAGGTTATGTAAATATCCAGCGAGGTTTCCATCCAATACTTTTAGCTATAAGAAATAAAACCATAAATCTTTAATCCTTATGGAATTTAGGTATATGGTGTGGGCAGAGTAAATTTTTGAGAGATACTAGAAGGTCCAATTGGCAAGGCTGGATGATCAATGGCATGTGCTGGGGGTTGGAGGTAGCGGGTAGAGAGGGAAGCACAGAGGTGATCCACTGGGGGGACTGCTTAAGGTGGATGCAGGCCCTTAATCAGCACTTCTGTGGACTTGTCGTTCTGTAAGAGTATTTATGCTGCTGGAATTCCAGAACTTCTCTCTTCAGCTCACCCTGCTCTGCACCCCTAGGGGCTGACCTGTGTGAACTGCATCAATAGACACCCTTGCCCTCTGGCTTCTGGCTTGGGCTTGGCCAATGAGAAATCACTTGCAGGAGAGGGCAGACAAGAAGAGAGAGATGGTGATATTTATTCCCCAGGCCATTCCCTGTTGGCCCATGGGTTGGATGTGGTTACGTTCCTCTGCTGAAGGCCACTCTTCTATAAGGCACCCCCTCTCAAGTTTCCTACATCTCTCTCTCCATGCCCACCCCTGTTGGTTCCCCTTAACCCTGCCTGTCTTCTGTTAACTGCTTCTTCACTGGACATTTCTCAGTTGCTTGATTGGGTCCTACCAGGACTCTGACTCAGAGAGATGTGGGCTGCCCTCTAGAATAGTTAGTTTTCCCATGAGAGTTTCAAGTGATACCCTTTGGAGCTGATTTGTGGTCTCTCCTCAGGAAACCTTACAAGCTTACTTCTTTGAGGTTGGCCAACTCATGGCCTGGAGTCAGCCTCCCAGAGACCACACTAGTTCGTGTTGGAGAGAATGGCCTTCCACAGCCCATCTCCTACCACTCCCATCTCTCTGCCTCTTCACCTGATGGATCTGCTTCCAATCAGAGACTTATTCTTCTACACAATTTAAATCAGGGACATGCCAGTGCCAAAAAGATGCTATATGACAAAAAACAGAAGGTTCGTCCATCCTGACATCGCTGTGCTGTCGTTCCGGGCAAGCTCTTTTCTCCTGTTTAACTCCCTCTTCCCCAAATACACTGCAAAATTTTACCTCTAAAGTTTGTCCCTCCTGTTCCCTGTCTCTTGGGGTGACACTCACAACCCTCACCATTATCTCTGCTTGCCCAAGTTCTAGCTTTATTTTAGACAAAAATGAAATCCTACCTACTCAGAGAAGCTCTCTCTAATCCCCAGACACTTGACATTTCTGTTTTCTTTGAATTTCTAAAGCTTCAACCAATCATTTGTTAATTAATAATAGCTAATACTATTAGTGTTCACTACATGCTATTCGTGGTCTCATTATTTCTTTAAAAAAAATTCTCTAAGGCAGGTATGATTAGTCACTTTTTTGATGTTGAACAGAGGAGGGCAGAGTGCAAACCCCGGGCTGGAAAGGCAGGCGCAACACCCAGTGGAGGACGTGTTAGGCCAGGGGAAGGAGCTTAAATTTTACATAAATGCAAGTGGAAGCCCGGGAGGGTTTCAAACAGAGCAGTGAACTATGATATTAAAGCAAGCAGTATGTATAAAACTCTCTCATTCTTTTTAAGGAAAGCATAACCCTCCAGATTATGGATGTCCCATAATTTCATTCAACCACTTTCCTGTTGATTGACATTTGGGTTGCTTCCAATGAAATGTTATAACAAATAGAGCTGCAGTGAAAATCCTTGTGCACTTGTGCTTTTGCATTTTTGTAGGACAGAGTCCAAAGGCTTAAAGAATTTAGACAGGGAACATGGTTGGTGGGGAGGGTAAAAAATCCTTTAAAACTCCCTGCCCTGCAAGGGAGAGAGGTCTCTTAAATCCAACTGTCTCAGATGTGTGTTCCACACCAGCCTGGATAAAGCCAGGTTTAGCAGACCATCAAGATTTTGCAACCAGCCACTGGAGTGTCCTACAATAACACTGAAGTGTGAGAAACATAGACACACCCAGCGTTACTGAAACGGACATTTCATTTCCCCTTAGGTTTTAATAATATTATAAATTGATTGCATTTGCTCTACTTTCAGTTCTGTCCAAGCGATTTAGCTAACATATTGCGTGTTTAATATTTTATATTCACGTAAAAGTCAGCTTTTAAAAATCCTGTCATAAATCAGAACAGAATTTTTCATTTAGGTAGATAAGTATACTATTTTTAAAATTTTTTCATTGTCTAAAGAAAAGGAGCCTAATATGATTGTTTCTCCATCTATTCAAAAGGTGGTGTTTTTTTTTTTAAGGCATTTCTACCTTTTTTGCACATTTGTGTACAAATAGTTTTATTTTCAACTAATATTTGTTCATTCACTAGATGCTAGATGCTAGGGTCCAAAGATGAGTCTCATTCAGTCCTTGTGCTTGTTGAGTTTGCAGTCTGGGGAGATAGCCTGGTAAGTAGAGTCACAACTCAGGGTAGCAGGGCTTCTTCATGGAAAGCAGGAGGTGGGGTGGGAACATGGAGGACAGGACCAACCAACACTGAGGCCAGGGCTGGAGGTGGGTAATGTTCAGTTGCTGATAAGCAACGGAAATGGATTATGACTAGATGAAGCAGACATTTGTATTGGGAGACTATCATGGAATCAATGGAAGTTGTGTTAGTTTCCTATCACTGCTGTAACATTAACACACGCTTAACCTAAAGCAATACATATGTATTATCTTATAGTTCTCGAGGTCAGAAATCCATAATAAGTCTCGTGAAGCTAAAATCAAGGTGTCCTCACAGCTACTTCCTTCTGAAGGTTCTGAGGGAGAATCTGTTCCTTTACTCTTCCATCTTATAGAGGCTGCCAGCATTGCCTGGCTTGTGGATACATCACTCTAACCCCTGCTACTATCAGGACATGGTCTTCTCCTCTGTTTGAACTTCTTAACTTCTCTCTTATAAGAACCCTTGTAATTACATCTGGTCTGCCCAGATAATCCAAGATAATCTCCTCATCTAAAGATTCTTAACTGTCACATCTGCAAAACTCCTTTTGCCATGTAAAGTAGCATATTCACAGGTTCCAAGGATTAAAATGAGGACATCTTTGGAATGGTAGGCTGATAGTCAGTCTACTACAAAAGGCAAGAGAGAAGAATCCAGAAGAGGGTGGATGGGCTCAAGTACACATATATGGTCCTGCCCCAGGACCAGGCTAAACACTGCATTGGCCACTGCAGCTGCTGGACCCTGCTGCTGCTCTAAGGAATTTCTCAGCTATCCCTTCATCTGTGTTGTTCCCACAAGATAAAATCTTGAGTCAGAACATCCAGCTGGCGGAGCCTGGCTCAGACACCCCATGCTGACTGCCAGGAGAAGGCATACAAGCCTGAAGCCTTGGTAACAAGAGGCAGGGTTTTGCCTTCCTCCAGGACTAGCGCTGTGGAGAGTCCCTCTCTTGATCTGCCGGGAGTATGCCCAGATGCCGGAGCTATGATGTGGACACACTAACATACTCCACTGCTGGAAGGAACCGATGCTCAGGGGCGTCATCCTGGAGGAAGAGATGCCTGGGCAGAGGCCTGAAGAAAGCTGTTAAAGGAACTCGGGGGCACAAGTTCTTCCGTTGTTCTTCTTCAGGTAGTTTTTAGGACACTTGGGCCTTTTATGAGGCTGTCATCTTCCAAAATAACTTTACTGATAAAAGGAACCTGAAAAGAAATCAAAGACACACAATACATTTTAAAAGCATACAAACAAAAAACCAGAGTCACTCACACTTTAATACGCTCCTGGTGGGTATGCAGATTGACAAGATCTTTCTCAAAAACAATAGATGTCAAGAGCCTAAAAGGACATATCACTTGACCCAGAATTTCTGAATCTCATAATAGGAAAAAAGGAAATAGATAAAAAATGCAGAGATTCGTGTCCATGGTTGTTTATTCCAGCATTGTTTATAGCAACAAACATGGATAATATGACTAACAATGGAGAGTGGCAGGTGGCATATTATTACTCTTTAAAAGTGATATTCTCAAAGGGAAATATCTTATCGACTGAAAAAAAGCAGTTTTAAAACATATAAGATTAATACTATAAAAGCCACATATATGCTTGGAGAAAAAAGGACAATAGTAATTTCCCACAAATTTTCAGAGGTTTCGGCCATGGGCCCTCTGAAATCCATCCAGGGGGACTAAATTTAGACTCTCTGGACTGAAAAAGGCTAATGGAATTAGAGACAATTTTAGCCTTTTTATGTGTGCTTTTCCGCATTTTCCAAATTTTCATTGAATTGTTTTTATAGTCAGAACATTAAAAAAATTAATGGCATTTGAATAAAATTAAGTTGTGATAATAGGAGAAAATGAAGAATAAAAATTGGTATGCAGTACAAATTTACTTTACCAGCGGTGTACATTGGAACACCCCAGGTGCTTTTTCTGCCGTGCACTTACCCAGACTCAGTTCTGACTCAGTATGCAAAATAATGTCATCAGAATCATCTGGGTACTCCTACTTAAGGATCATCGATATAGTATGTACTTCCCATATGAAAAAACAAACTTCTAGCTTCTCTTGATGCCAATGGCCTTATCTCTCTTCTCTTCACAAGTGAGATATTTAATGATCTTCAGTTCTTCTCTTCATCTTTTCCCCTCTTTTGCTTCTTAATAGCATGCATCTTAGCAGAAGGCACGATTTCCTTAACGTATATCTTAGAAATCTCTCACCCTATAATACGTGTTGTGTTGTTTGTCATCTATAAAACATTTTGGATTGAACTTGCTGGCAGAGCACCCCAGTATAGCATGCCATTTAATGAGGTTAAATACTCAACTACCAAAATGAGGTTAAATACTCAACTACCAAAAAGTTGCTTTCATAGTCCTTCTTTGGAAATCTGGGAGCCGTTTGTCCATTGCAGAAAGAATAAGTCCTAAATTGCCCTCCAGAGCAAGGGTCAAATTTTAATGCCCTTAAATTGGGAAATTGCAAGACTCTGTTACTTACCCTGGTGAGCAAAACTTAGTATAAAGGCAACACATTCAGATGCCTTTTCTCAAGACTTCATACTTGGAATTGATTGAGAAGCCAAGGAACATGCTAAACATTGGCTGGAACTTGTCTCTGGCGTTAGAGAAAGTGCCTATGTCTTTACCTTGCTCAAGTGTTTGCAGCACAAATGGGTGAGCCAAAAGAAGGAATAGTCATCTTTGGACAATGATTCATTTTCTTTTTTCTCCTCAAATTGCTTTCCTTTCCTACCCACATTGAAATTTTGGTATTAAGATTTTGTTAGTTAACTAACCCAAGTATCGATACCTAAAAACATAGCTTAGCCCACTGACCTATATTTGAATCTTTTAACTGTTGAGTCTGTCATCTGGAGATCAGGGAAAGTAAGGAACTGATTTGCCGATGAACAAGTGTTTCAAATTATGACTTAATCTAAAAAGTAAAATATCAACATTGCATCACAATACTTCAGCTTGGAACTTTGTCTTGGGGCTTGACTGAATTCATAATCTCAACTCCATAGCTTCATCATTCCTAGAAGAAAAGAGTCTATGGATTTTCGTTCAGAGATGTAAGATAGGGGTTTGAGAGTAGAGGGATTGATGAAGGCCGCTGTTTAACTATCTCAAGAAATTTTTTTATCAGACAAAAGCAAAATCGGTTTTTTAAGTGTAGAAGTTGTGCCTGAGTTAAACAAAATAGAGATATAATATTTTTGGTTTTCTCTATGTTAGTTTGGAAAATCATTAAGTTAATCTCAATCCAATATTATCCTTACTCTGGAATGTTTACTTCTTTTCAACTATGAAACAAATTGTAGCATCTCTGCTGGGAGTCAACAGAGGTAGCTTAGTCTAGTCAGAATCTAGAGGCACCATGTGAGGTTTGAACACAATAGAAGTTTCAGAAAGAAGATAAAGACAGACCTTGATTGCATGGAAGGATGGGATAGTCCAAGTAATGGGATTTAATTATTCTAGCTGAGTACTTCTATGTTATAGGCATGGGACATTGGTGAAAGAACAGATGAGCTGTCTGTCCTAGTGACACAGTGACATTAAATAAGCCTTTTGAGAATAATGGGGGAATTAATTAAACTTTCTAGTTGCATGAAAGTTGAGTAGAGGTGCCCAGCAGAGGCTGAGACTTCGAGCTCAGTTTAGCCCTTTACCTTCACAGTTTCTCTCTCTCTCTCTCTCTTCCCTCCTCTTCCCTCCTCTTCCCTCCTCTTCCCTCCTCTTCCCTCCCTCCCTCCCTCCCCTCCCTTCTCTTTCCTCTGTCTCTGTCTCTGTCTCTGTCTCTCTCTTTCTCCCTACCTCTGTGTGTGTGTGTGTGTGTGTGTGTAATTTTTAATGGTACTGGTGAAGCCTTATAGAATGGCATATGCTATGGACTGAATGTTTGTGTTTCCCCCAAATTCATCCCCAATGTGATCATTTGGAGATGGGGCCTTTGGAAGGTAATGAGGTTATAAAGGTGGAGCCATGATTATGGAATTAGTGCCATGAGACATGAGAGAAATTGCTTTTTTCCTCTCTGCTCGTCACCATGTGAAGATATGAAAAGATGGCTATCTGCAAACCAGGATTCAGGCCTTTAAGAGACATCAACCTGTTGGTGCCTTGGACTTCCTAGCCTCCTAAATGGTGTAAAGTAAATATTTGTTGTTTAAAGCACATGGTCTCTGGTATTGTTATAGTGGCATGAACTCTCCTCCTCTCCCCTCCCCTCTAAAGCAACATCTAATAGAACGTTTGAGTTGTGTTATGATAATCAAGCTGTTTATGTTCTAGTCCACAAACTGAACCCAAGCTACATATCTTTGAAAGGTCACTGGATGGAAATATATATTTTTCATAGTTTAGGAGGCTGAGAGTTCCAAGATCAAGTCATGAGCAGGTCAGTGTCTTGTGAGGACTGGCTCCCTTGTTTGTAGATGGCTGTTTTCTTGTTTCTTCACATGGAGGAGAGTAAGGAAAGGGGAAGCAAGCCCTCTCATGTGTCTTCTTATAAGAGCACTAATCCCATTATTCATATATAATGTCTAGAATTGGCACTTCAGTCTCATTCGCATTTGAGGGTAGTTTGCTGGCTTTGAATTCTCTCCCATCAGAGTGAGCATCACCAATAACAATGTATCTCTCTGGCCTCTCTGATTGGTTGGTTGACATGGCCAGCTCAGCACAGTAAAACCTATATTCTTGGCAGCACCTGACCCAAGGAGTCAACAATGCTACTACCTTCTTCTTGTGTGGTTCTCTCTGTTCTTATAGGTAGCCCTCCATCTATGGAAGTTAAGTGTGGGGGATATGTTATCCAGGCCACTTGGCTATTGGTCAAATACCTTTACTCAAGGGACAGGCCAGGTCTGTGTGGGAATGGTTAAGAGCATGGGTTCTGAAATCAGACTGCCTGTCATTTACTAGCTGTGTAATCTTAGACCAGTTATTTAGCCTCTGTGCACCTGTCCCCTCATCTCTAAAAATCTGGAAAGAAGATTTTTACAGGATTGTATGATTAAGAAGGTAAGCACATAGAACAGTTCATAACACTTATTGAGCACCTAATACATGCTGCCCATTATGATGTCACAGGTTGCGATACAGAATTAAACATTCACCTTGGCCTTCAGGTTATTAGCACTGAAACAATCTTCTTTACAGTTAGAGTCATTTGTTTTTAAGTGAGGGGAGCTGACAGTGGCAGGAGGAAGCAAAGGGCTTACTTTACTGACCTGAAGAAAATCAGCTGCAGGGTCACATGACTGGGAGGGCAATAACAGGAAAGTGGATCTGGGTCCCAAGAAGTCAGCATCAGCACTTCCAAACTGACTAGCTGGCCTGCAGAATACCTAGGCCCCTGCTTCCTCCCATTTTTCCTTGCTGTCTGGCCCTTTTAGGGGTGTGAGTGCTTATAAGTAGCTAAGGATAAAATAAAACAGAGGGAAGAGTAAGGATCAATTTTGGTGTTTATTAGCAACTAAAGAACAGACCTTGGCCTATGAATGGGTCCCACATGTTTACCCTGTCTAAACGTCCAGCCTGCCTTCTCCTCCCCCACCTAGCCACTGGTGCTGAACTATCAACAAAAGATTGCTTTTGGGTTGGGTTTTTAAGAGGGAAAAGTCCTAGATTTGTACATTTGTAAAGAAAAAATTATCTGGCCCATATCTTTGCCTCCCGTTGTCAACAGCAGATCAGCAGCTTCCAAAGTTCCCCAACCACAGAAAGCTGAACTTCCCAGCTCTAGCCTTTCGAGTAAGGTGAGACTCACCTCAGAGTTTTGTATTTGTCATTGGATTTTGCCGAACAAACCAGCTTAACGAAAAACATGGAATTGAGACTGTCTTCACAGGGCCAAAACCTGAACAGTAACAAGAACAGAAACTTGGCATTTGAGGCTCCTTTTGTTTCTGAAATACATCCTTGTCTATCCCTTCCCTTCCCCCCAGTAGTGTTTAAACAGTTGGATAAAGATTTCATTCAAAGGGAGCCGATTGGCTCTCCCACAACTGGGGTAGAAGGTGCGTCATTGAGCGTCAGCAGCCTCACTGAGGGAGGAAGGTGGTATTGCTGGCACCTTTTATGTCAGGAGATCAGCTTTCCCTTTTGGCCGAAAGTGTTTTGTTATTAGAGTTTGTTTAAAACTGGAATCCTTAGAGTCCCTTTCTGAATAGCACCATCAGCATCTTTCTAAGCAGCAAAGATGTTTCTTTTCTACCTCAGATTTGGCCTTAAAAAATCAGACCCTGTCTGTTGGCTTGTTTTCATCTTCTAGACAATGAAGTTTTCAGACTTTTAGAAGTCTTAGAAATTTTACCTTAGAAATAATGAGAACCCGATTAAGAGGTATGTTTTAAAGATATAAGCCAAATGTTAAAGCATAAAGTGCAAGTCTTTGCAGACAACAAACTCTGTTAAAGGGGACCTTAAGAATGATAACTTAATAAAACATTAGGGTGATAAGTTTAGAGATGGAAGTTAAAGGGCTGTAATAAAATCTGGTTCAAACCAAGAAACCTTTATTTCAATTATATTGTTGTAATCTTGCCTAGCCAATGGTAACTGAACCAGGTCAAGTGCAGAAAGGTAACAAGGAATTGAGGGGATGATGGAGAGAGAGAAGAAATAGATATGACTTTGGAGTTGTAAATTTTAGCAGATGGTGGGATGGTGATAACTTTAATTGAAAAAGAAGAAATCGGTTGGACATAGAAGATGGTAATAATAGATTGGATATGTTGAGTTTATGTGCCTGCACGACATCTCCACCCAACCCTAAACTCCATGAAGATCATAAGACTTCTCGTGTATTTCTTATTTAGAACACTAATTACCTAATAAGTGTCTGATGAAAAGTTGAGCTAATGAATTAATGGCGCCATATGGAAAAGTCCACCATACGATGGGAAGGTAAATCTAGAGCCCCAGAGAAGACCAGGATCTGAGATCCTGAGAAAAACCACACAGAGATTACAATTGAAGCCCCGGGAGCAGACACATTAGAAAGTGAGTGTGAGTCAGAGGACAAGGGTTTTGAAAACAGATTTTGTGGGATTGCTTAGTGTCAGCCCCCTGGGCACCCCTAAGCCTTCTAGACCAGTAGGACAGGGACCTCGATGCCCTTTTATAATTGCCAGACTGGTTTGAATAGATTCTGAGGATTAGAGGCCCTTGAGAGGTATATGGTATCTTCCATGAAATATCTCCATCAGAAGGTATATTAATGGAGAAAGCAAGTCTCAGAGGAATTATGCCACACATCTTATTAGCAGGTGCAGCAAAATACATTCATCAACCTTTTACATTTGGTGAAGTCCTAGATCTCCAACAGTACTTTGCGTGTAATGTTCTCTCAAGACATATGTGACAGCGTTCTAGTGGTGGGATCAGCTTCTCTTCCAGGCTAATGAGATAAGGCCTCCTTGAAGGAGGGTCACATAGACCAAGTGGAGTCCTAAGCTTAAGGAGTCATATGATCTGAAGTCAAGGCCCAATATTTTGTGCTGCCTTGATACCTTGTAAAATCAGGAGGACCTCAAATAGCCTAACTGCAAGTGCCCCTTCCCACTCCGTACCTATAGATAAGGTCGTCTAGCCAAACAAACACTATCATGGGGACGAGTCACAGTTCCTGCTTATCCCTGAGTAGCTGGCTTCAGATCCCTGCCAGCCCAATCACGTCCTCCCAAGGGAGCCAGGGCCACTTCCTCATCTTGATAATACAAAGCCTGCCTCCCACAGCCCCTGGTGGTTCACTCTGTTCCTGAGTGCAACCCCTATGTTGCCTGTGTGGCATTTGGTGTCCTTCCCCCAGGCTGTAAGTATATGCGAATAATAAAACGCTGATTGTCTTACCTATCCAGTGTAGAGTGTCACATATTTAGTCATCTCCATAACCCTAGGGTAGAAATGCCTCTTTCACCAATGGGATAAATTGTAGGTGATTAAAATCGGCCCCTCCAAAGGCATTAGAGACTACTGGAATCACCAGATCTAATGTCCCATTCATGCAAGCTGCCTACACATTTCTAGGCAATCCCCATATCTTTAGCACCACCCATTTACCTAACAGAACATATTTATGACATTCTTGATGCTGATTTACAAACCTGATTATGGCATTGAAGCTCTCCTAGTGGCTGTTTCTAGAATGTGGATGCCTAATAGGGTGTTACAAATGCTAACTGTATTTCTGATAGGGAACATCTAGGGTGTAGATTATATATATATTATTCGGTCTATACTAGAGTATTCTAAATTAAATTACAGATGATATGGATGATTGTTTCTTTTAGTGTTGAAATCAATTGCTTGAACTTCTTTTTCATATCAGATGTGTACCTAGTATACCTTTTTCTAGTTCTCTGGGAATTTAGTGGGTGGACTTACCTCTTTCCTAGTCAATTTCAAGTGATGAAACAAGAACAGGAGAGACTCCTTTGACGTTTGGCAGCAAACTAAAGGAGAGTGAATATGAACTTGAAGAGGATGGAAAACTTCGGAATTTTTAAAAGTTGAATAAACTTATGAGTATTTGTAGGCTGGAGAGAACCACTAAAGATATAAAGATTAAAGATGTCCGAGATAAATAAACTACGGATCAAGGATATAAGAATAAGGGAGCCCTTTTTGCCAGCTGTCTGATGAAGTGTTATGGACTGAATCGTGTGGCCCCCAAATTCAAATGTTGAAGTTCTAACCCCCACTACCCCAGAATGTGACTGTATTTGGAGATAGGGTCTTTAAAGACATTATTAGGGTAAAATGAGGTCATATAGGTGGGTCCCTAATTTATTATGACTGGTATCTTCATAAGAAGAAGATCAGGACATAGACATGCATAGCAGGAAGACTGTGAAGACACAGTGAATGAATGGCCATCTATAAGCCAAGGAGAGAGGCCTCAGAGTAAACCAACCCTGCCAACAACTTGATTTCAGACTTCTAGCCTTCAAAACTGTGAGAAAATAAAGTTCTGTTGTTTAAGCCACCCTATCTGTGGTGTGTTGTTACAGCAGCCCTCGCAAACTAATACAAGTGGCATTTGCAGTCACTGAGAGCACAGGTTTTGGGATGAGACAGTGTGGGTTTGAATCTTGGCTGGGCTTCTTTCTGATTGTGTGATTTTGGAAATAACAGTTTGCACCTTGTATTGTTATAAAGATTAAATGAGATAATGCATATAAGGCCCTTAGCACAGTGTCTAGCAAGTGGTTAAGTGCTCAATACCTTTATTCCTTCAACTAATATTTACTGAAAGACTATGTGCCAGGCACAGTTCTAAGTGCTAGGTCATATCAGTGAACTAGACAGACAAAAACTCCTGTCCTCAGGGAGCTTTCATTCTGGTGGGGAAAATGGATAATAAGCAATTATGTAAAATCTATAATAAGTTAGTGAAATGATAAAATCTATAATATAAGTGATAAGGAGAAAAAGTAAAGCAGGGAAAAGGTAAATGAAGTACTAGGTGTATTGATATTTTAGATACGGTGGCCAGGGGAAACCTCACTGAGAAGGTAACTTTTAAGTTAAGACCAGAAGGGAGTGAGGGGGCCAGCATCCTCGCATAGGAAAGACCAAATGCAAAGGCCCTGTGGCAGGAATGAGCTTGATCTACATAAGGCACAGCAAAGAGGCAAGTGAATATAGAGAGGAGAGAAAAAGGGTAAAAGGAGCAGGAGATGAGGCCTCTCCTATAGGATCTATAGGATCCTATAGGGCCCTATAGTGATTAAATGGTGCCCCTCCCTACCCCTCCCCCTTCGGAAACATGTGTTTAAGCCCTAATCCATGGATATTTCCTCAGATGAGTATTTTGCTATACTTTATGTGGCAAAAATACAATTAAGGACCTTGAGAGGTAGAGCTTTTATTGGGTTATCCAGGTGGGCCCTCAATGCATTCGCATGTATCCTTACAAGACAGAGATGATGATGGGAAGACACAGCAGAGAGAGATGTGCCACAAGCCAAGGAACCAAGCACCAGAAATCAGAAGAGACAAGGTATGCATCCTCTCCTAATGCTTCCAGAGGGAGTGCAGCCCTGCCGACACCTTGATTTCAGACTTCTGGCCTCCAGAACTGAAAGAGAATAAATTTCTGTTGTTTTAAGTCACTAAGGTTGTGATAATTTGTTATAGAAGCCCTAGGAAAGTAATACAGTCCCTAGAGGTCATATTAAGGTATTTGACTTATCTTCTGAGCGATATTGGGGATCGTCAGAGGGTTTTGAGTAGCGGAACTTTTGCTTAAAAAATCACTGATTTTTGCTTAAAAATCATTTTGGGGACTACGTTGGGGAATGGGGTACAAGGGGCAGAAGCAGGAGGGACCAGTTAGGAGATAATTCTTGTAGTTCAAGTGAGTAATGTTGGTGGCTAGGATCAGAATGGCTGAATGAAGGTGGTGAAAAGGGATTAGATTCTGGATCTATTTCAAAGGCAAAGCCAGCAGGATCTCTGGTAAGCCAGATGTATAGAGTGAGAGGAGGGAGGAGTCAAGGATGATTCCAAGATTTTTGACTTCAGCCATTGAGAAAGTAGAGTTGCCACTACTGAAATGGGGCGGACGGCAGTAGGAGCTGGTTTGGGTGAGTGAGGTGAAGGGCCAGTTAGGGCTCAGTTTGGGAAATGTTGTTTCTGAGATGCCTATCAGACATCCAAGTGGATATACAGAGTAGCAGCTGATACATGGGCACAGAATCCATGTGAGGAGCTCAGGCTGGCAAAGGAAGGAGAACACAGGTTATATTTAAAGGTGAGACAAGTTAGCTCTTAAACAATGGGGGCAAGGTGCTGGTTTCATTTTCTGTTGTTTTGTTTTAATTAACAGGACCACCACACAGCAAAACTTTTATTGAGTCAAAGCAGCACAAACAACTGTCTTTAGATGTCTACACTCGCAATAATTGGCTCCTGGTGTGTCCTTAATTGACTCTGAGAGCATGCACCACAACCACCAAGATAATGGCGTCATTTGGCAATGTTACTGACTTCAGACTTAGGAAAATGCAAAACATTTAAAAATCAGTAATTTTATAAAATCAGTCCAAGCTTCACTACTCTTGCAAAATACCCCCCAGTCTCCAAACAGTCCTCCCTGAACACAGATTGAAGAGAGCTCTGTCTGATTCTATACTCTTTCTCACGCTCCAAATGGTGCACCTCTGAAAAGAAAGCCTTTCATTGAGACCTAGGGAATGGAGTATATTTGCAGATCCCTTGGATTTTTTTTAGAGGATAAATTTGTAAATGTTTTAGGTTATGTTGAAAGAGCTGCAGAGCAAGTTAATTATTTTGTGAGAAAAATGTGGTTGATTTGAAAGCAATAACAATGACTTTAGCCTGACAACCACTGAGCTTTACATAGCACTTTATACAATCGGTTTCAATAACTGTCATGTTTATTATCATAATCAAGTCCATCTTACTTCCTCTTGAAAAGAAATCCAAAAATATCACCGACAAAGGGAAAAATAAATGTAAAGATTAGGGAAAATTAAATAGCTTACTTAGAAAACAATTTCCTAATTATTCTACTTTGATTTACTTCATTAAATACAGAACTTTATATGGGTCAAATATCCATTAGTTTAAATGTAGCTGGGGTCTCGGGGTGGGGGGCAGCAAGGTGGAAGAAAGAATATAGGCATTGGTGTGAGAACTGGATTCAAATCCTATATCTGCCCTTCACTAACAGTGTGCAAATCACATCAGCAATCTGACACTGAACCTCCACACTCTTAAGTGGGGGCCATAGTAATTACTTCATAAAGTTGTGAAACAAAGCCTTATAACTAAGGCACACAACAAAGACCTGTCAGAGTGCAGACACTAAAGGTCAGTTGCATTTGCTGCACACACTTCTAACTTATGTCATAAATTAGGTAACGGTTCCAGTTTTGTCCACCATATCCAGATGATGGAGGTTGAAAGATGAGTAAGCACAATTCTGGCTCTGGAGGATTTCACAGTCCCTTAGGGAATTCATTTATTCATTCATTCATTCAACAGATATTTATTAAGTGCTTGCTACGTGCCAGACACTATTCTAAGAATAGACAAAATCTTTGTACTCAAGGAGCTTACCTTTTACTGTAGATTACAGTAACCATACAAAGCAGTAGACAATATCTGTACTGTGAAGAGAACAGGAGTGAGGGGAGATGGTAGGGTTGCTATTTCCATGCGATGTTTGAAGGCAGCCTTTCTGAGGAGGTAATCTATGAGAAAAAATATGAAGGAAGAGAGAGAGAGAGAGTAAGCCATGTGGCTCTGTGACAAAGGAAGTAAAAAACTCTGTGGTGGGAATTTGCTTGGCTGAGCAATGGACGGGAGGCCAGTATGGCTGGAGCAGAAAAAACAAGGAAACAATAAAAGAGGTGAGGTTGGGGAGATAGCCAGGGATCAAATGACAGGGGACAGATAGACATGCAACTCTCTGTAACACAAATGTGGTGCTTTGGGGAGGGGAATTTTTAGGATAGAGTTTAGAGAAGGTCACAAATCTAATCTGGTACAGCTTATGTGATGTGCCCTCCCATATATACCAATTACGCCCAAGAAGATGGGGTTGGTTCTTCACTATGACCAAGTGGTTGGTAGGGAAAAAGGATAAAACCATGGCCATCCTGAACTGGTATCAGAAAAGTGGAACAAGGACAGGGTCCTTGCTTAGATAATACCTGTTGGGCACTGATAAGCATCTTTGTCAACACCCATTACCCATAAACCCAGAGCATATGGCTTAGACTCTTTGGTTAGCTCATTGCCACCACTGAGGAAAGAAAAGCAACCAACAACACTCTCACAATCCTTTACCATACTGGCACATACCCAATAATTATTTCTTGGCTATATAAATCTACTATTTTTTCCCTTTAATCAAAAATTAAATCATCACCTATTATGGGATAAAGCTCAAAACCATCCTGATAGCTAAGTCTGATGATGAGATTATTTGGCCAATGCATATTCAAGTTCGCGGTCAGAAACTGGAAATACCTTGCAAAAAACTCCTAAATACTTTCTAGGTCACTTGCATTTTATTAGTCTAAGTTTGCCACAGAAGTGACACAGGTGGGGCAACAACTGAAGTCAGCCTTTTAAATTTGACTGTTGAAAGTCATTACTCCGAACAAAGAAATGGTAAAGAGGAAACACAGCAGAACACTTAGCAGTTGCGAAACTAGAGGTATTAAGATTTACCAGCTAAATTTTACAGCTGGAAAAATTATGGTATAGGAAAGTTAAGTGGCTTGGTCAGTGTGCCAAATTTAGGGACATGTATTAGGGATTATTGGTGATAACTGTCCTATGAAATGAATTAAAAGAGTGCCAAGCAAAAATTATCCCATTGTTTCAGTGCAGAACTCAGTAGAGGCAGAGGTAGCAAGAGGAAGATGATTAAGCAGTAAAACTCTTTTTAGAGGAAAGTGAAAATGTGTCCAAAGTACATAGACAAGGAGCAATATTTAAGTCAGCCAGAAGAGACCCAAGGAGTTACAACTGTTTAAATAAAATTGCCATTTTATATTCACAATGGGCCAGATTTTATCCCAGTATAGCTCTGCAGGAATTCTTTGGAAAGGTTCCTAACTCTAGAATTACTTGGTGAGAGTGAATTGGAGCCCTATGAAAATGATACTTGGTGATGATTTTATGCAACTGCTTTTTAATAGACATAGAATTACTTTTCTATTAGTCCCACATTGGCACAGCTCTAGGATGAACATTCAGCAAATCCCATTATACATAGATTTGACTTTTCTTTCAGTTTGATAGCTTTTGTGGAAAGAAACTCCAATGAGTTGTGTATTTGTCTAACTATCCCAGCATAAATATTCATTTCTACAGAATATGTGCACTATGCCCAGCCATATAAGCTTATAAAAGTCCAGCACATGCTCTAAGAATCACTTAAGTAATGAGAATTAAAAACCCAGCAATGTCTACATAGCTAGAGAATCAGATTGCTTCTGCTGTTGCCTGTTTTCTTGCTATGGGCAGAAAATACCAAAGTTTATTCTGTTCCCTCCTGCTTCTTCCATCTGTTGGCCCTATTGTAATTACATCTTTTCCTCTAATATTTTAAAATATTCCAAACAACTTAGTCTTTCCTTAAGTTGTTCCCCAATTTTTGGAACTGCTTCCCTCTTTCCTTATGTTTCATTGTCCCAAACTCACTAGCTATGGAAAACTCTCTCCTTCCCTCCCTCCTTTTCTAAGCTCCCATTGACATGGTGACACAAATAAATCACAATATTTTTTTTCTTGAGAAACTCATAGCCTAGTGGAAGGTAGGAATGTGGCAATCAGGAGACACATGGAAGCAGCAAATGGATGTGTATCTGCCAGACTGAGAGAAAATCCAGGGAGACCTCTAAAAAGAGGTGACATCTAAACTGAGTCATAAAATGTAAATATGGTGACTAGGCAGAGGAAGAAGTGCGGAGAAAGAATCTAGGGCACAGGGGTCAACATAAGCAAAGGTAAAGTGGTAGGACATAGGATAATGGTGTGGTGGGGTTGGGGATAGAGGACAACAGGTCCTTTTGAAACAATGGAATGGAAAAGTAGGTGGCAGGCAGTTGATGAGATGAGGCTGGAGAGGTTGACAAGGGCTCCAGCATCAGGCCTGGTCATGCTTGGAGGTTCTCCTTCCAGAGCCATTCTGTGCTAGAACTTCAGGGAGTTGTGTTCTCACAAGAGAGGTCATGGCTACCTAACAATACAATGGAAGATTGAATTACTGAGAAATAGTTTTCATGATGAGACACAGTTACTAAATAACATGTAAAGTTTCAGAACACAGTTCATAGCAAGGGTTTGGTTTCTGTAGATTAGTTTAGACTCACAATCAATTTGCTTATTGATTTACTGAGTTCTATTACTTACATTGTTACCTACAAAGTGCCAAGCCTCGAGCCAGCCACTATAACAGAAAGATGAAGAAGACACTAGCACGTCTACCCAGGGTAGGGTGCTCTCCTTCAAAGGTGTGACCTAAAAGAAGCCCCCACGCATATAGAATTTGTATTGTGGTTGCAAAGATAGTCAGACAAATACTGTGTCAGTGCTGTTGTAGTCAAGGCTGGAATGGTGGTGAAGCACAGTGTGGGGCAGCACAGTGGTGAAGCCACTAATCTACAGTTGACAATGCAGCAGGATGGCGGAATATGATCACAGTCTAAGATGTCAAGACTTAATTCTACAGACTGTGCTCTGTTACCAGATATACGTGACTTGGAAAAGCTATTATTACATGAGGTAGTATATGTGTCCACAGCATCATAGGCATAACACATTTAATTGCAGAAAGCATTCCTTAAATGTGAAATTTATGTTAAAGTCATACACTATTTCTTAATACTCAAATCACTAAGTATTCAAAGATGAATAAGATACAGTTTGCACCTTTAAGAAACTCTCCATCAGGTGTTAGCTTTGTTCTGTAATCACACATATAAACTATTTTCATGTCTCAGTTTCTCATCCAGGAAATGAGGTTAGTTTTCTTGCCTCCCTTCTCTCCTCTATAAAAAGTCTTGGGATCTAATAGAACTTACACACACACACACACACACACACACACACACACACACACACACACACAGAGACAGACACGATGTTGCAGTAAGCACACATTATGGAAATAACTCACCAAACAAAATCTCTTCATGCCAAGATTTCATTGTGCTGGGGCTGGTGGTACTTTGGCTTAAAAAGCTTTACAGCCTGGTTAGTCCTAGCACATAGAAATCTATAGGCACGTTTTCTGGCTTATGTCCAGAATCCCATTAAGGCTCATGGTGAGGAAAAGGCAGACAAACTCACAGGAGCCTCAGGTTCTAATACTACTTCCAAATGCTGGTGCGGTCACTGGGCAGGGGAGCAAGAATTCCACATGCCAAGTGCCTTTTGATAACCATAATGGAGTGAAGGGCTCCTTCCTTTTAGATTTTGTTTCTTATGATGTGTTACACTTGTTCATCTATTCCATGTGTCCTAATTGTTAGGCAGCAGCTGTTTTTAAGTTATCTGGGACAATCCACAGGGACATTTAAGCATCTAGAGAACATTAGTGATAATACACCTGATAAATCCATTTCTGTCGCATGGTTTTTCTGCAGAGAAACAAGGAAAAGATCAGCATTCTGATGATATTCTAGCTTGTGGGGCACATCTGCCACACATTTTAGGGACTCGTTTCTGAAATAATTTCTTTTCATTTTTTAAGGACAGCTACAGCTGTGTCTCCCTGCAGGTTATAGTCTATTAAAGGCAGCCCAAACTTAGAAGTTGTTGAAAATTTCAATCACTTTCAATGATGTGCCAATGAGTTTTAGTGAAGTAGAATCTGTCAAATGACATCATTGTGTATATTTTTTCATTTATTCCTTTCCTTCTTCTCTTTTTCTTTTTTGAAAATAAATCTTTCCAGGTGATTCAATTGAGTTTTAACTCATCGTAAATCTTGTCCCAGTCAAGAGAGTCCATTAAAATGCATGATATAACTTGAAATTTTTGTAGTTACTCTGCAAAAGGATGATGTTTAGGAACCTAGGACATAGATCAAAATTTAAAAGTAGAATTCGCAAAGCATAGTGTGGCTGATCTGCATATGCAGAACATCATCTGTACTGTATAGCCAGAGTGTTCAGTGAAGGAGATTTCATGTATCTTGCCCCAGAAAAGTTCAGGGAAATTGTAGAGCATCCTGGCCAGTCTACTATGGACAACAAAATAAACAAAAAAGAGTGCATGCAGCCTCCCTTCCTCTTCTATACACTCCATGCAACCTCATCTCAGCTGTCATGCTACCGCCCAGGTATTGTCAACATAATTCAGGGTAAATAAAATAGAAACTTGGTATTTTTAGTAGAAAATAGGAAGAACTCCTGGTGAACTCTGATTGTGGTTTTATGGTTAGAAGAAATGGAATCTCTCTCAGTGTAGCTTATGACAGGGGATTCCTGTCAGAAAGAAGACTGAATATCCCAGGAATCACAAAACACTGTGGCATAAGCAGGCCTTGGAGAGCCAAAGAAGGCTAAGAGCAACTCTGAAGCTGGGGTTTGTAAGGCTTTATTCCTATCGTTACATTTGGCGCACTTAGCATCTACATGGATGATCCAGTCGACACTCTGTCCTCAGTCTCTGGACCTCATCATTTACAATGACCCCTTTCTGCAGTCCTTGTTAGCTACTGACTCCCATGGTCTTTCCCCAAATCTTGTCATTATCATAACTGCACCACCTCCAAAATCTTGATTTCCAGCATTCCACGTTCATTCCTTTGCTTAGTACACCCATATCACAAATTCTTTATTTCTATTAGCACCTCGAAAACATTAGCCTTACCACTTTTTCATTGTTCCCCACCTGTCTCTTCCACCCTCCAACATCTTCATTTCTGTCTTAACCCAGCATGAAATCTGTAATCCATCGCGCATCCAAGTCATTCTCTCACATACGCCCTCCACTCTCTCCCTGGCCCTTAGTTCCTCCTTAATACTCACCTGGAAAAGTCCCAGTTCTAATTAAACCCGACTGTGTGACTACTCTGCTGTGCCTGCAACCAAGCAGCTAACTCAGCAAAGGGAATACACATAAGCATTCAGACTTTTCTTCCTTTAAATTTATGACTATAAATCTCAAGTAGGCCCTCTGCACCACCTGGTGACCTTACTATCTTTCTCTCTTCAATTCTCTCTTCCTTTCCCCAAGACAACTACTTCACATGTTCTCTTCTCTCTTTGAACAGCTTGTCCTGCCCTCCTCTTCCTCACTCTCTCTGATGACCTCTAATCTCACAACACCAAGAAGAGAAAATAGAAGCAGTCCGAAGAGAACAATTTCATCTTTCCACCTTCCGAAAAACAACTTGTACGTACATCTACCACATGCTCTTCCCCACCTCCTGTTATAAAGGATAAATTTTTGTTTTGTCGTCAGTCTGAAGTGAACCCCTCCACTTGTGTACTAGGTCCTACCACTTCCCACCTACCCAAGGCCTTTGCTGCTGCCGTTTCCTCCTTTCTCCTCTTCATCATTTCCTTCTGCATATCAGCAATCTGTAGAATCCTCCATGTTTAAAAAAACTCTTCCTTCACCCAGCCTCCCCCTCTGGATGCTGCCCCATCTCTCTTTTTCCTCCAGAGCAAATGTTTTCAAAGGAATGTTTATACTTACTGCTTCTACTTCCTCCCCTCCCCCTCTTTTCTCAAACCTCTCTAATTAGAGTCTGCTGCTATCATTCCTCTGAAATCCCTCTTGACAAGATTGCCAATCATCTCCATGCTGCCACAGAAGTCAGTTCTCAATTTTCATCCTCTCCCTCCTCTCTGCAGCATTTGTCCCAGTTGATTATCCTTTCTTCTCAAAACACTTGATTTGCTGGGTTACCAGGGCACCACATCCTTCTGTCTGTTTCTTTCTTCCCAGCCTCGAAAGGTGGCACTCCCCCTAACCTCACTCCTCTTCTGCTTTCTATCCATAGCCCCTCAGTGGTCTCAGCAACATGGATTGGAAAAGCAAAACCACAATATTTATACTTATGAGTTCCCAAATTATAGCTCCAACTTTAACCTCTCTTTTGAGCTGCATATTAAAAATTCCAACTTCCTACTTCTCCCTTTGAAGGTCTCCAAGCCATCAGCAACTTAAGATGCCCACCACAAAGCTCTTCAGCCCTGCTGCCCACCACTTCTGCCAAGTGTTCTCAACTTCAATAAGTAGCACCACCACTATTCACCTGGTGATGAAGCAAAAAACGAGGAATCGTCCTTAATTTCTCCCTTTCCCTGGTACCCCTTACCCAATCCGTCAGCAAATTCTATCTGCTTTAACCTTCCTGGGCCTCAGTGTTCTCAGCTATAAAACAAGAACATTAGAATGTACTTTACAGGTTGGCTGTGGAATTTAAATGAGGTAAGTATGAGAGATACACGCTTAGCACATAGTAGCCACCCAATAAACATCAATCTTCCTTCTCTTTCCAATACCCTGTAACAGTAGTGCTACCCACTGTATCAGTTCCACACCTCCACATGGCATTTGAGTCTTGTCAGTGTCTCGCCCCTTCTGACCTCTCTGCACTTCAGACTCGATAATTATATTTCTATAATTATTTTTAATTTGCAGAGCTTTTTGACCTTATTTACTTCTGGTCATTTCTACATGAAATGGGTGTTATCATCCCCATTTTTATGGGTTAGAAAACAGAGAGAGAGTCTATGTAAATTACTAAAAAAAAAAAAAAAAATCATAAACCAGTCAATATTAGAGCTAGAAATGAAACAAAAAGCTTCCAAAATAAGACATCTTGATTTTCCTACCATCCCATGCTGCTCCCCCAGCACAGGACTTTACCATCCCTAGGCCAGGATTCTCTTCTCACTTGTCTGAAACCATTTCGTTCCCTGCTTCTCCTGCCAAGAAGGCCCGCTCCTTCTCCTAACTCTTTCTTTATAATTCTTCGGCTGAGTACTCCAGTGTACAATGGTCTCTCAGATTAATGTTTATTGTTTCATTAATTTACTCAGTCATTACATCCCTCTCTCGTTCTCTCACTCATAAAATATTTAGAGTATAAACTCTGCAATTCTCTGTTCTAAGATGGAGTACAAAGGTGCAAAGGACATATACCTTAAGACTGAGGAGCTCATGGTTTGGGACATGCGTTCTTAGCAGGATAGTATCATATCTCGAGGGGGGTAAAAATTGGTTCTTGGGCCTCCCCAAATTTTAGTACAATGGTTTGTGACCCTCTGAAGCTCAACCCTATTTGGCAAAATCTTATTCCTTACTATTCAATTTCTCTCATTGGGTTTTCTTGAGTATTACACTAGCACACTGGAAAATACACACAATACATGCAGGATTAGTGCCACAAAACTGTAGAGACCAACTGGCCATGACTAGAGGTCTTTCGGTTCTACATGATCTCGGAGTCCTGTCATGGGAGGTGGCCTGTACTCACCTATTGGATAACATCAACTGCCTTGTGAATGTTGTGTTTGCTCCTCAGAGCTTTAGTCTTTGAGAATTAAATAAAAATAATTATTTAATAACTATAATAGTGTGTCTGCTGTTAAATTCTACAAAACTTATTCTACCAATAACTATGTTAAGTGCTGAAAAACAAGCAAATGCCCACAAACCAAATTAATGTCTGGCAGCAAGTTAAAAAAAGTTAACTTTCTTATGTTGAGTTAAAATTGAAAATTAAGCTCATCAAAACTTTTTAAGAAATTGACCTCTCAATTGTTTTACTTTTGCTGGAAAAATAATCATTTCAAATGATTTCTAAAAATTGTGATTACATTGCTATTATTATATATTTATATGTTGTTGATTTGCATATATGATTTGATATGTTACAACTTATTTAAATGATATTAAAAGTTACTCAGCAAGTGTAATTCTGTCAAATAGGACTCAGTATTTATTGAATGTGTAAATGAATATGTGAATAAGTAAATAAATAGTGGAGCCTATGGTTTAAATAGAGCACAACTTGAACTTTTTTTCTTCCTTTAGGCAACCTTTCTACCTGATAATGAAACACCTAAAAAAAAAAAAAAAAAAAAAAAGACACCTCTTTCTCTCTTGTGCATTTCTGTCTGTCTCTCTCCCTCTCCTTCTTTTTCTCCCTCTCCCTCACTTTCTCCCTCTTCCGTTTCCTCTCTCTCTCTCCTTTTCTCTCTTGCTCTGTCTCATATTCTTTACATTACAAATCATTGATATGGTCCAGGACCCTGAGAAGATAAACCTCCAGAGGGACCTTTTCCTAACTCATCTTCTCCCTCTGCCCTGCTTAGAACAGTTTGTAATGAAATTTCCTGGACATACAGCCTTTGAAGGTGCTTTCTTCACCTGGTTGCAAAGGGAGAGACACCCATCGCTTGATCACATACCACTGGGATGACCGTGGGGCTCTCGTCCATTCCTGCCTACCAGGTCCTGTTGTCAGGTGTGAGTTACTGTGTACTCGCAGGTCTCAGTGGAGTGTGATGACAGTCTCCTCCAGGAAGTTCATGCAAACCATTTCTCCTGGAATATATTACTCTAATCAATTTCAGACACTGCCTTAGATGTCCTCGAAGCTCACCAGGAACCATCAGAATGTGTTCTCCCATGAGATTCTGGCCCAGGACACCAGAACTCTTTGAAATTAAACTGCCTATGAATTTAGACATTGCTATATACACGTTTCTGGGGCAATCAAAAGCACAAAGTAATTTCTGTTTTGGGACAGGCTTGTGTTTGTCTATCATGTGAAATGGCAGAAAGGAAAACACATATTGATTTTTGCACATGTATACTTTTTTATGGTCTCTAAAGAAATTAAAAAAAAAAAATCAGAGACTCCATTTGCTATTGCCATATGGAATATAGTGCGAGAAAAATTTACCAGCCTGCAAACCTGCAGTTTCTGGCCTTAAATATTACCTATGAATTGTGTTTTTCTTCTTACAAATGGAAATTCCTGAACATTTAAATGGGAGACTCACTTGCTTGTCCCTTGAATTGTAGTCCCACGCAGTGACCCCTTTTACTGGATTAGATTGTTTAAATCCCTCTAGCCATGAATATTTTTTTCTTGTCATCCAGATTTCTTTTAGGGAAGTGAGTAGGGTCAGGAGGAGAAATACTAACCTGACTTAACTTTTGTGTGGGTAGTATGGAAAATACAGCACACTAGTTGAAGGGTGAGCTTTGAAGTTGGGCAGATGTGGAAGGGAATTTTATATTCTCTACAAGTTCTGTAATCAGGGCAAGTTGTTGAGGGAAATGGTATTTTTTTTTACCTTATTATATTGTTTTTATTTATCAGCCATATGAATGTGTTAACTACCTAAAATAAAAAATAAGATTTTTTCTTTAAAAAAATTAAAAACATTTTTTAAATTACAGTTGACATTCAACATTATATTAGTTTTAGGTGTATAGTACAGCATAGTGGTTGGACATTTACATAACTTACAAAATGATCCCCTCAATTAGTTTAGTAACCCACTGATGCTGTCTTATCATTTACGACAACGTGGATGGACCCAGAGGGAATTATGCTAAGTGAAATAAGATAGACAAAGACAAATACCACATGATTTCACCTATATGTGGAATCTAAAAAACAAAATAAACAAACAAACAAAATAGAAAAAAACTCACAGACACAGAACAAACTGACATTCACCGGGTGGGAGGGGGTTTAGGGGCTGGGGGAAAAAGGGGAAAGGATTAAGATGTACAAATTGGCAGTTACAAAATAGTCATGGGGATGTAAAGTACAGCATAGGGAGTATAGTCAATAATATTGAGAAAGGCAGTATTAAAGAGTGGTTATGAAGATGGGCTTCTAGGTCTGACATCTGGAGTTGAGATCTTGGTTCTGTTACTCATTCTGTGATCTTGGACAATTGACTTTACTTTCCTGAACCTCAGTTTCTTCTTCTGTAAACTAGTGCTTACTTTACTGAGTGGTTGCGAGGATTAAGTGAAATTAAGTATGTAAAGCTCTTGCACAGTTTCTGGCACACAGTAAGGATGCAATAAACGTAAGCTGTCATTGTCATCATCTTCAGCATCTGTAACATTATTAATTGTGATATTAGCTAAAATCACACAGCTAGTTAGTGATGGAATCTAAAAAATCCCTAGTTGCCTTATTCCCAGCCAAGTGATTTTTCTATTATGTCAAAATATGTAGCTTTGGGAGAAGATGGGGCAAGAAGTTAAATAAATAAGGGTGGAGATGATGATGATGATGATGTTAGTAATGACAGGATCATTTGAACCAGTTTTCTTTGGTTACATATTTGAATCATCTGGGTAATATCAATAATACTGATGCCTGGATTTCACCCCAAAGATTCTAATTTAAATGGTTCGTGGTACAGTCTGAGTGATGGGCTTTTTAAATATATCCCTCTGGTAATTCTAATAATGTACATCCAGAGTTGAGAACTACTGGTTTAGAGGTACTTCCTTGTGGCTTGCAAATCCTCAGTGACAATGGTCAAACCAAGATCAGGCTCCACTGCCCCCATGAGGAAGCCCACAGAGAAGTTTTATTTCATGGTTCCAAAATTACCTGCTGTACAAGACTAAGATGTGAGCTCAGTGCACCTTGCTAGACATGTTGAGAGGGAACTAGCAACTGGCTACCTCTCCACTTGGGAGCCACCAACCCTGTAGTCTCTGTGGGCACCTCTCCCTGCTCCCAGCTGTGAAAGGCTAATTCAGAAGCAGAAATTACATCCATATGTGGTCCTACACATTATAAAAAGCATGGTATCCTGGAGACAGCTATGGGTGTGTGTGTGTGCGCGCGTGCATGTGCAAGAGCATGTGCATGTACATGTATATATATATAAATGAAATTACTACAATCAATTTTAGGTTCCTCTATATTTAACTATATTAAACGTACAACAGCTGAATATTATGTAAGGGCAGAACCATGATGTTGAGAGAATCTTGAGGTTATTCTGAGCTACCAGGTGGCACCATATTGCTCATCTAGCTAATAGCCTTCTGTTTAAGCAGATTAGTCAAGTCCACTTCAGGATTCATGGCCATTATTCACCAATATATGACCCCTCTTCTACCCAAGGGTAAACATAGAGAGTAGGGCCAGCCAGGCTTGAGCAGATCTCACAAAATTGAACTGATATCTCAAGGGCGTAATGTGTCAAGCTGGAGTGGAGAGGCTCAGAATCATGTCCTTGAGGAGCGAGGAGTCGAAACTGGAGTAGGAAATCCAATAACTGGGGTTCTGGAGCAGGAATCAAGGTGTGGAGTCCAAAACAATGTTGTGATACCATGGAGATAGACGGTGGGCATTAGAGAAGCTAGAAAAACAGAAGGAGGCTTGGAGCCATTCTGGTACAATTGGCCATTTGTAAGAGAAGCAGGGACCAAAGTGAAGTGGACAATTATAATTGTCTATGTATCTATTGTAAATTATTTCATTTTTATAGGGAAGTATATTATAAGGAAATTTAAAAAAAAATAAACTGGCAGGTGTCTGATATTAGACCAGTGAAAAGAGATTAAAAATACTTTTGTACCTGAACAGACACTTCTCCCAAGAAGACATACAAATGACCAACAAACATATGAAAAGATGCTCAATATCGCTAGCTATTAGGGAAATGCAAATCAAAACCACAATGAGATACCATCTCACACCTGTTAGAATAGCTATAATCAACAGGACAAGTAATAACAAATGTTGGAGACAATGTGGAGAAAAAGGAACCCTCCTACACTGCTGGTGGGACTGCAAATTGGTACAGCCACTACGGAAAACAGCGTGGAGGTTCCTCAAAAAACTAAGAATTGATCTACCACATGATCCAGCAATCCCTCTATTGGGTATTTACCCCAAAGACTTGAAAACCCATATCCAAAAAGATATTTGCACACTGATGTTCATAGCAGCATTATTCATGGTGGCCAGGACATGGAAGCAACCGAGTGTCCTATAACAGATGATTGGCTAAAAAAAAACTGTGGTACATACATAAATGGAATATCACTCAGCCATAAGAAGAGATGAAATACTGTCATTTGCGACAACATGGATAGACCTCGAAATAATCATGCTAAGCGAAATAAGCCAGACAGAAAAAGTTGAAAACCACATGATATCACTTATATGTGGGATATAAACCTAAAAGCAACGAACAAAAAGTACAGGTAAACATAGACTCATAGACATGGACAAAAGACTTGTGGTTACCAGAAGGTGGGGACGGGGAGGGGGAAGGTAGATGAGGTAAAAATGGTCAAATATGTGGTGACAGGAAGGAATCTAACTATGGGCGGTAAACACACAATGCATATTGTGTGTGTATGTATGTGTGTAAATATATATATCCCTTACTGTTGAATTGCACACCTGAAACTTACTGGATTTCATTAACCAATGTCATCATTTAAAAAAAAGATAAAAAGAAACTTAAAAAACAAAAATACTTTTGTAAGAAAAGAGGATTTTTGAGACTTAAAAATATTATCATGGCCACTCCCTATGCCTCTGAGACAAGAACTGTCCAAATTCAGTGCTGTCTCTCTCATATGCAGGTCTACCCAGAGGCCTGGCTAGGTTGAAGCAGTGAGATATGGAGGAAAGAGCATTTATATAGGATCAGAGACCTGAGCATGAGCTCATACTCTGGCACCTAACAGTGTGTGGTTCAGACAATCTACTTGACCCTGTGTCTTCATTTGAAAAATCATCTTGGCCAGCATTTATTGAACACCTGCTAAGTTCACAATGTGGCACTAGCTGGGGATACAAGGAGAACAGCATTTACTGAGAGAGGAAACGCCCCACCGGAAAGCTTTTCTAAATGTACATACAAACAGTGCTTAGAAAAGGAGTGGGGAAAATGTATTAACTCTGCAGAAAACATTGTTACAGAGGTGAACTTTGTGCTGATCACAGCTGCTTACTGACCAGCACTGGGGACAGGGCTGCATGGCTGTTATGAGTTATGAACTTTGGAGTGTTAGGACTAGCTTGAAATCACTCTGCCACTTAGCAGCTGTAACATTGGGAACATTATCTGAAAAATGAGGGTGATAATAGTATATATCCCATAGGTGAGAAGTAAGATGATACAGATGAAATGGTCAGAATGGTGCCTGGTCCATAGGAGATGCCAGCCTTTACCTCTGATTACTGAATAAATAATAGAGAAGGGATTTCCAGGAAGAAAATAGAGAGTAGGGCAGAGCATTCTAGGCATAACTTGAAGAAAGACAGAAATACGAAGAGAATGATGCATGTTGGAACTAAAGGATATAACAGGAGGACCTGCAACATGTGGGGGAGGGCAGGGGACAAGCCTATAGAGGCAAGTGGGGGCCAAACCTGGACAGGCCCTGCAGATGCTCTGAGGAGTGCGGTCTCTCTCCAGAATATCAGGGAAGCCATTCATAGAGGGTCACAGAGCTAGGTGAAAGGGTTGGACAAAGCAGTCTCTGGCAGCTTTGTTGAAGTTGAGCTGAGGAAGAGAGACTGGTGATGGGGATGTGGAAGGATCAAACGAAATAATGAGTGTGAAAAAGGCTCATTTTAATCTCCAAAATGCAACGTAAGTGTGAGTGGTCCAGAGAGACCAAGACAGTGCTGGTAACTCTCCCTTGGCTGGGGGAACCTTGGGTAAGAACCGTTCCTTTCCTGCCCTGGGAGGAAGTGGAGAGGGGCAGGGTGAGGCGCCCAACTCCTTCTTCCTGTGCCCGAGTTTGTGGCAGACAAGAATCATCTGAAAGGACTTCTCTTGCCTCAGCCTTCTTACCTGATCGGCCTCCACATCATCTCTTGGATAGGAAATTTCCCTTAGTAGCTGTAAGTAGACTAGGGATGAATGGAGGTAGGCTGAATTTGACCTGTTTCTCTTAGTTACTAGCTCTGTGACCCAGGCAAATTACTCAACCCCAACCTCCTCTGGCCTCAATTTTCACATCCATTAAATGGGTTTAACACTAATACCTACCACGTAAGATGGCTCTGAGTATTAAACGAGTTAATACGTGGAAAGCACTAGAATGGAACCTGGAATACAGTAAGTGCTAAATAAGGAGTCTGTTAATTTAAAAGGATATATTAAATGATAATAATTATACCTACTTTAAAATTCATTGTGAACATTAAAGTATTTGGGGTAATGTCTGGCATATAATAAACCCTTAATTAAATTAATCTAAGGGATGTTCCAGAACCCAGGGAAAAACCAAGGTGGGGAGGTGAAGTGTGGATGCGAAGGATATTTTCCCTGTTTCAGTGAATCTACCTGAATATGGGCTTTGCCTTGTGGTATTTCTATTTGAAGTTTATTTTGTGTGTCTTTTTTGTTAATCATTTTTTTCAGTTATAAATTCTCACCTATACAACCAGCAATTTCCATCTCTGAAGAGAATTTGGCTCCACTTCTTGCCATAGGACCTGGTCTTTAACTGCCCAAAGCTGTCTGAGTCCACTTCCGCTCTGAGGCAGAAGAATGTACTAAATGACCTCCTCTCATTCTAAAGATTCTTTTTCTAAAAGTGATGTCACCATGAGGCTTCTGACAGGTCGGATTTCCATTGTTCATTGCTATCTCACACATAGCCCTCACACCTTTCATCCCATTCATCTCAATTGCTTTGCAAGAGAAATGTAGGACTGTGTCTCAGGGTCCTAGAGCTTCCCATGAGTTTCGAGAGAGAAGAGGAGGTGGATGTTTCTCCAAAGAGCAGAGAAGAAACCAGCAAATGGGGAGCTGGGAGAATAGGGACATACCTGCTGTTCAAGGGCTTTGTGCCCTTGGCCCTCTTCCATGCAGAACCTCATGGCAGCCACAAGAGGGCCAGTTTCCTCAGGAGAAATCAGAGAAGCCCAAGTGGGATCCCAGCTCTGTCTCCTGAGCTACAGGATCTAGAACTACTCACTTAACTTCTCTAGCATTTCCTCATTTGTAAAATTAGAACAACAACATGTCATGAGTGTTTATAAGGACCTGTGAAATGATAACTTTCTTCTTGTTTCCTAGACATGCAAAACTTCTTCTCATTTTAGGGCCTTTGCGTATGCTGTTCCCTCTGCCACCACATTTGTGTGGCTAGTTTCTTTTCACCATTCATGTGTCAGAGCATATCTTCTTCTCAAAGAAGTCTTTTCTGATCATCGCATCAAAAAGGGCCACCCCCTGAAATGTTGTTACACTACTTCATTTTATTGTTAACATGACACGTCATTATTTGGTTTGATTTTTCTTTGTTTACTTGGTTATTGTCTGTCTCCTCTGAGTAGAGTGTATGTTCCACAAATACAGATTTGATGAATGAATAATTGGCACATTTGATGAATGAATAATGTATTAAAAGCACCTATATACTCAGCACCTAAAACTCAATATTATTATTATCATTACCATTATTTTTCCAGGAAAGAATCTGTTTTAATATCCTCTTGTTTCATTTCTAATAATTCAGAATTCTCTAGTCTTTTATCATAGACAATAACTTCAAACTATGTCCTAGTCAATGCATGAAAACACACCTTTAGTGAAAAATACCTATAGAAGTATGCCATTCTCTCATTTTTCTAAATATTTCAGGTGCTACACCGTCAGAATAACTATAAACTTGCCCCTTTCAAAGTGTGGCTTAAGTTGAGTTACATTTTGTGCTCTGATCTGGGCTTTCACTAAAGAATGCTATGAGAAATCATTTTAAAAATCATTTACTGTTTGAATAATATCAGGGAAATGGTACATTACAGTCCCAGTAGCCACTGTGAAAAACGCCAATGTGAGAAATTTCTTTCAAAATTTAACTCTTAGAAAAATGTTTACTAGAGACTTACTAGGACATGGACAATGAATTAGTGGTTCCAGAGGGAAGGGAGGAGGGGGGAGGTAGATAGAATAAAAGGGGTCGATATTTGGTGATGGAAGGAAATCTAACTGTGGATGGTGAACACACAAAGCAATATATATATATGACTTACTGGTGAATGATACACTTGAAACATTTGATTTTGTTAATTAACGTCATCTCAATAATTTTTAATTAAAAAAAGTTTACATCCTTTAGAAAGCTAGTATGTGTTTTTGTCTTCAAGTGGTAGGTAATAGGCCATATTTCCCTTTTTACTTCAGCTGCCAGGAAGCTCAGGACCAAAAATTTAACTCACATATAGCTGCTATATAAGCTTTAATGGTCTGCATATGTGCATTTTTTCCCTTAGTTTTTACTTTTGCATTTTTTCCTTTAGTTTTTACTTCATTTTCCATATTTATCTTCACTATGATTAATCTCTGGGAAAATAAAGAAATGACTTAGGAAAGGGCAGGTACTAATGGAGACTGAACAGTCAAAACTACAGCCTAATCATATCACAGGGACAACCTGGAGAGGACACTGCTGCCATGGCCCCTGGACACCGGCCTTTGTCCTTGCAGATGCAGAGTCCTGAATGGGAGCATCTACTTGGACAAAAGTGGTCATATGTACAGACCCTCACACCCAGAGGAGCATTGCAAAAAGAGTATCTCAACTTCTAGGCATCTGTATGAGAGATGGCCCTGCCTCCCATCCAGACTCAAATGGTAGGGAGTTCTTCAAACATGGGAATAGTGTTCAGATATTAGACAGCCCCCCTCCCAAGTAACTGTTCATTAGAGTCTATTTTTGTTTGAGGAATTATTTTTTTTTATACATCTCAAAGCCTTTGTGGAATGAAGTGGCAATCAATAAATACATATAACAGATGTGAATTGCTCCATGCCACAAAGTGAAAGAAACCTTTCATTTCCTTACTTTTCTAAATGAAAACCTGCTCTGGGTTCCATTCTCTAACGTTGGTGAGATTCTGTGTAAGTTCCTTATTGTGGCTCCTTCTTCATTCCTTGGACAATCAGAGCCCTGGAGTCATAGTATTCAGAAAAAAAAGAAAAGAAAAGAAAAGAAAAAGAAATGGCAGGATTCACTCTCTGAGAAGCACTCCCTGTAGTTGCTATGGGGATTCCTGTTGTCCAGATGCCTGGGCCCACTCTGAGGTGAGCGTTCCTGTGGTAGTACCCTATCTCCTGTGGGCCAAGTTCATGTGCTGCATTTGTTATTTTCCTGGGCCATTCTGATGTGAAGGCGGAAGTATTTTGGATACCTTTTGGTGGATAGAATCACTTCCTGGTGTGAGGAAGTCAGCCTGTGCAGTAGGTTCATGCAGACACACAGTGGCGGGAACACAGCCGTGCACCCACATTGTGCGTTCTTTTCTCCCCAGCTCCTCCCTACTCTAGACACAGTGTTGGCGTATTTAACCATCTTACACAAAAGAGGGTAGCGCACAATACACAAAGTCCCTTTAGCTTTGTCTCAGTTGGGATATTAAGGACATTCTGAGTGTGGGACACTGGAGCATTGTTCTCTCCACTAAGTGGAAGAGAGTGACATACTATATTTTTGAACATAAAAGGAGGCTGGTTTGACCAAACTCCTTACAGAAAGCAAATCCCCAGGATAATGCTGAGCTACCAGGCCGAGTTTCCAGGGCAGCAGTGTTGGACTCTTCCCACCCCAGACAAAAACAAGACAACCAACGTGCATCGGAGACTGCTGCTCTCCTGACGGCATTATCCCCTGCCCTGAGCATCCAGGATTAAAAAGGCTCATGTTGCCATCTGAACACCAGAGGGCACCATTAGCCTGGTTTCTAGACTCCTGCCGCTGTTCTGATCAGATTAAGAACCTGACAGGTCAGACACTGAAGTAAAACCCAATATTTTAGATCCATTTTGGAGCCAGCAGCTGGCTTTGTTGTGAATTAAGGTCACCAACAGTAAAATAGGGCAGACACTTCTTGATTCCTTTCTGTCCAGTCTCAAAATGGATAAGGATGAATAAAGCTGGTTTAAATGGTTTCCAAGGAACGGATAATTCCGGGCATGTGGGGCAAATAACAGTGATTCTGGGCATGAGAAGAACAGAACTTTCTATGGAAGATAAGAAAGTCTTTTAAATAATTTCAATGAGAAGCTTTCCCGGGCTCTACCACCTCACTCATCTCAAAACCAAGCGGCAGACCCTCTTCTTCTGTGGAGCAACAGCTCCAATCAACCCCACCCTGCCGTCTAGCGTCGTTCCCACAGCTTCCCTTTGCAAGTAGCGCATCATGGGGACCAATAGCAGCCACCAAAAGCCTTACACTGGGAGTTTGTTATCTTTTAAAATCTGTCCTGATTCAGAGTAGGCTTATGGATAAGCACTTGTTTAAACAAATGAAAAGTGCAAAGATCTCATGGAGTGTGATGAAAGCTTTTGGTCCACAGTTTTTTTTTGTTGTTGTTGTTTGTAACTGAATTGAATCTATAAATGAGTTAATGGGGGCACGAAAGGTGATCTCAGCAGAGCTTTCACTTGAAAATGCTGATAGCAGTTATGGTTTTGAAAATAATAAAAACAGATTAAAAATCCGTAGTTCAGACTCTAGTCACTCATTCACCATCTAATTATGTATTAAACACTGGCAATTTGCCACCGTGTCCCATTGGTGCCCCATAGGAAGATGAGCTAGGTGGCCCTTTGCCCTGTGGCTGTTCATTGTCTTGTGGGAGATAAATACACGTGAAAGGGAATCGCTGTGTAGAGGGTAAAGACTGGAATGTAAACAGTGCTCCTGGAACATAGGAAGAGAACAACTCAGTATGGAGGGTTAAAGGTGATTTTCTCCTTCAGTAACGTTATACCTAATCTTACACTCATTAATTCACACAAGTTTATTACTTGGCATCTAGATACCAGGGACTGTGAGGCAGGGAGCACACTCCAAGAGTAGGTGAGTGAAAAAGGGTTTGTTATAAAGTCAGATTACCTGGGAGCAATTGGGGATCTTATATAAGCTCTCAAAACTAACCAGCAAAGGCTTCCTCACAGGACAAGTTCCACACGGAGGAGAAACTTCTGGAAAACTCTTCCTGCCCCATGGACCCGACACTCCCTTCTTTCATTTTGACCTGAAAGAGGAGTGTTTCTTTTTCTCTCTTTGACCATATTCATGGAACCAAATGTGTCATATATCTCAAGAGGAGGAGTGGAAACATTTTATTCTTCCTAGAGATCACTGAGCTGTGGAGAAATTGAAGAAAGAGGAAATTAATACAGAAGAGTTAAATTGCAAGTTTCAGAAATCCAGCTTAAGGAAACTTAAACCAACATTAGAATTTATGGGAATGATGCTTGTATGGCTTACAGAATTGAAAGAGCACCTGATCCTGTTAGCTTTGGGATTAGATCTGGGGACCTCACTGACTAGAAACAATTTCTCTATTAGTCAAGGCTCTTAGTTGCTAGTGACAGAAACCCAACTGAAAATGGCTTAAGCCAAACAAGGCAGGAATAGATCATAGATGAAAGGAACTAGAGACTCCATACCATGAAGACTCTCCTGTCACCTTAGCCTCTCTGGGATTCGATCTCCATTCTTTTCTATAGACTGCAAGTTTTCTCTGAGGGGTTAGAACCAAGGTTGCTGGTAGTTCTTTGCTGACATCATTTCAGCTTTGCCAGTAAAGCAAAAAGGGGTCATCTTCCCCAATTCCATTTAGAAAAATCTTGGTGAAGGGCCCTGATTGGCTGTGCACCTGTCTTTCTCCAATCACAGAGACCAGGGGCAGGTAGAATACTATGACTGGCCCAACCTTGGCCTGGGTCTCTCCCCCTGGCTAGGGTGAAAAGCAGTTGGAGTGGGGAAACACAGATTTCCCAAAAGAATGAGGTCCTGTCCCAAAGAAGGAGTCAAGGGCATTGGGCCAATAAAAAAGCAGAGCTCTGTTACTAAAGAAATAGATTGGGAAAGAAATTTACAAAATTTACAAAGTTTTTTTAAGTGCCAAACCTACATTACCTCTCACAAATACTGACATTTGTATTTGAACCCAAAATTTACTTTATCAAGACTTTCTCCCTCAAAGCTCTAATGTGGGCTATAGTTGGTCCTATAGGAAGAACAACAATGAAGACTTTACTGGAGAAATCCATTTACAAATACATGTTTTTTAAAATACAGTATAATAAATGGGAATTTAACTTTTAACTTTTCTTATGACCATGTCTTGTTCAGCAAGAGAATGGGCTTATAGTCTACCTAAGGTTTGGAGCATGAACTTTTAAAACAATTCTTTTTGAAGTGTAAGATTTTCAATATGGACCCTAAGGTATTGCCTTTAGGGATGTTTAATGCCATGTTATATTCTCTAAGGAACAACTACTAAGAAAAAGAAAACCTGTTATCTGTTGTTTCCTCTCCTTATGGACCATATGTAATTAAACAGAGAATAAACTCTGAACCAAGTCTTCTAATCCTTACTCTAAAATACCTAGTCAGGACAATTCAAGAATACGTGCAGAGGAACTGGGGTTCTGTGTTGGCATTCTGCTGCACTTGTGTGTGTGTGTGCACTGAAGCACCTCGTTCTGTCTTGTTCTCACTTTTTTGCCTTGAAGGAATCAGGCCTGCCAAATGTTGAAATGTACACCCAACTAATTGAACTAAAAGCTTATAGACTCAGCCAAAGCTGTTGATTTGGGGGTTTTCCTTTAGCCAAGGTGAAGTTCTCCATTTGATTTTTATTAAACTTCATGCTGGAGGTGCGGCTGGGCTGGCTAGTATATATTAAGAACAACAATAACAACAAAATACTACAGTGAGGAGTCCTGGACGTCTGAGCACATATTCCCTTGCTTAGAAAATTCCTTCAACTTGGTTGGTTCATGCAAACTCTAAATGTCATGTTTTAAAAGTCAATTTATGAGTAAAGAAGTTTCTTAAATATCCATAATAGTGAGAAGAGGAAAAATGCTCTTAGACACAAATTTTTACAAAATCTGTATTGTTTCTGCTTTTAAAGGTTGGGCAACATATTTCAGATCAGGGTAAGTGCGCCTTATCCAAGAATTTACCCTGAATCAAAGAAAAAGTAAACTTTAAGTTTCAACATGGCACAGTCTTCTACATGTAAAGAATGGAGGGTGGCCATCATGGTTAACTGTTTTACAAGGTATTGTAACGCGCCTTATGTCTTTTGAGACTAGTGAGGGAATAAACAGGAGCTTATTTGACTTATATAATAAAGAAGTGGGATTTTGGCATTCCCAGGACAGTCTATGGAGAAAAGGGGGGTGGAGTGAGGAAACATGGAAGAAGGGTTGTAGAGATGGCTGGCAAGAAGGTCTCAGGGGTGGGACCAAGTGAAGACTTGTTTAAAAACAAAGACATCTAAAGATCTTTCAAGTCGTCTTCTGGGTGGTGTGACAGTCTAGCTCCTCTACACCTTCACCACCAACCTGTTAGACATGGCATCCCTGTGTGCTGTGGGGAACCAGAGGTCAAAACAATAATGACTACATTTAAGGCAAGATGACAAGAAGAGACAGTCATAGGACAGAAGAAGGACAGCATAAACAGAATGTTGGAATAAGAAGGAACTAGGAGGAACACACTCTTCCAAGAATCCCCAGAAATATCAGGAATAGGAAAGTTACTATTTTTTCCACCTTATGTGGGATGTAGGTTCTAGACATTTAAAAATAATTATTAAAGAAAGCATGCCCCTACAAGGCAGCAAGGTTCACCAGCACCCAGATGGCTAGCCCTTGGGTCACACTACCATCTCTTAGGCACTCTGCTAGGGTTTTCCCCTAGCTTTTTCATTAATTTCCTTATAGATATTTGACTACCTGGTTCTAAAGCATGTTAGTGTACCCCGAGGATAAATGGCATGAACTGAGTTTTTCTAAATTAATAAATTTCAAAAAACTGTGATTTGATGGGAGGGAGGAAGAGGGCAAGGAATGACCAGGTTAAGTTTTCTGCCTATATATTTGAGTTTTACAAAATAGAAATAGTCACATTCAACAGTTGCTGTGAAGATCTTTCATTTCTTTGTGGGGGAGAATGGCAGCTTGAATTAATTGGCCTCAGTTATTGGTTTCCTTTCATCTCTAACCATGTAAGAAAGATAACCACAGAACTGTGATAATTATAGAGTAATGAGGCCTGTGTGTTAAAGGTAAACCTAACTGGCGATGTAATAGAGATTCTGTAAACATTTTGTCCCTTTGCACATTTTGCAGACAACTTTTAAGGAAGCATCAGCTTGTTTCATGGGCTTCCTTGGGTGAGCTCTGTCCTGGCAGACAGTGACTCCAGCTTTTAATTCTTCTTTTGTTCAAGCTGGTGCCCTTCATATGTTTTCAGCCATCAATCATGTGGCCAATGCAACCTGTCCTGGTGGAAATTTGGAGGTTATGGTCAGGGCTTTGGGCCTAGATGGCCCATGAGATGTTTTTCTGGAGAAGGACAGCAATAAGCAGCCCTCGTCTATAGCCTCACTGTTCCCTTATTTCTCTTTTCTCCTGGTTATTTTGCCTGGAACCACGGACATTGTTGAAGTAGGTAACCACCCACACAAAGAAATTATTAGAAAAGGCCTTCCTTCGCTGTTGGAGCCATTTATTCCAAAGGAATTAGGAGGTGGTTGTTCCACACCGATTTCCTATTTTCATGTCATGCTAAGAAGTGTTAGAGAATTTTTCTAAAGAAGAGTTTTTTTTTTTTAACTAATGTTAACCACATCCCTTAGAATTTTATGTGGGCAACCCATAATACACAGACACACACAGGGAGGTTTAGAAGGATCCAGGACACCCGAAATGTCAACACAACCACCAGGTGTGTGTTCTCATAAGTAATGGGAGATGAAGTTAGCACTAGAATGTAGCAGGCCATGGATGCCAGGAGAAGCCAAGGAGCTTATTGAGGAGAAATATAACATTATATTTTCAGGTATTGTTGCTACACTTCCTAAGATGATAATCTTGGGAAGATGGGCAATGCCTAAATTGCTAAAATATGAGCTAAATTCTAAGAGAGGATCAAACAACCCATGGCAGCCATTCAAATATTTAAAAAAACGCAGCGAAAGGGTCATAGTGTTGGCTCCGCCCAATCATAAAAATACACTGTACAGGGAAAGAACCAGTATTCATTTGATGCTGTGTTTAAACAAATATCAAATAATAAAATCCTTATGGGGAAGATAGGGTTGTTTTCCCCCTTTTAGAGCTACTGTGGGAAAATAAATTTATCAAGGGACATATTTAAATTAAAGGAAA
>NW_024342539.1:184259-190703 GCF_902729225.1 Pteropus medius
TGTTTCAAAGAGGAAAATATGATTCAATTCATTTGATGCTTAAATTAGTATCAATGTGAAAGGAAAGTTTTAAAATGTGCTTCATTCTCAAATGCTAGCTAGTTAAAGAACAGGAATAGAAAGAGTGATAGAATAAAAAAAGAGAAAAAAAAGGCAGAGAGGAGAGAGAGAGAGGAGGAGGTGGAAATAGGAAGAGAGAGGATAAAGGACCAAGAATGGGGACAATGAGAGCCAAAAACCCAACCGAGACTAGCTTAGGCCAAACAGGGCAGGGATGATGCATAGACTCGTAGAAAGAGCTCAAGAGGCCATAATCAAAAAGTCTCAAGGAGTCAGAAAAGTGGGAGTAACTGAAGACAAACTGAACTCTTATCTAAAAAAAAAGAATAAGAGGAATTGAGAGTGGCTCACATGATATAGTTGGAGAGGTGAAGAGTTAGATTTAGTCCCAGAAAGACTTAATGCAAATTTCCCATTTGACATTTGTATAAATAGGTATAAATTTACCCTCAATTATGTTTATCAATAGTTTGTGCAAAGAGATTTAGAAGCCAAAATTTTCAACAAAGCTGTTTAGAAAGTTCTGTCTTTAAGCATATTATTTTATAAATGGGTGTTCCTTGAATTATTTTATTAAATTTTCATACTTTTATTGAAGTAAAATATACACGACATAAAATTGACCATTTTAGCCATTTTTAAGTATACAGTTCAGCGGCGTTAAGGACATTCCCACTGTTGTGCAACCATCACTACCATCCAATTCTAGAACTTTTCATCTTCCCAAATTGAAACTGTGTATCCATTAAATACTAACTCCCCATTCCCTTCTCCTCCCAGCTTCTGGTGTCCACTATTCTACTTTCTGTCTCTGAACTTTGTTTTTAAGACCAATTCATTATAATTTGTAACTGTGGCATCATTTCATAATCTCAGCATTTGAGAAACAAAGTCACGGACAGAAGGCTTTTTGAGGAAAGGTAGGACTTATGCTGACTTTTCGAACTCTTAAATCCCATATTTATTAATTTCAAAATGAAATTTCAACTATTTCTCAGATATAAAGTGTTCATTTAATTGATTCTAAATGAATAGTTAACAAATTTGTCTTTATTTTTAGGGATCCCTAGGAACAAAGACATTGAAGTATTGGTTTTTAAAAGTACACGAAATTAAATAGTTACGTCAATCATTTATTTCTATTTGACTGGAATATATTGAAACTAGTTAGTGAAGTCTCATGTCCTAAATATTTACATAGTATATATGAAATGGTTTCTAAAATGATTGAGAAAGCATTCACCACTTTTGATGGAGTAGTTAATTATCCTTTGCAATTTCTTTTACAAGTAAAACCTGGAATATTAACAAATAGACAAGAGAGCAATAAACAATAGATACTGCAATGATTTAGCTAATACTGTTTGGAGTTCTGAAACAAAAATGATTATGATAAATTGGTAGTAAATGTGACATTCTCAGTGCATGTAAATAAACCGTGAATTTGAGAACTTCTGTTTTCCCAGAGCCCTAGTAAATACACTTTTAACAGAGATCTCATGTAAAGTAACCATATGCTTATAATTATCCAAATATTGTAGATCCCCTGTGTGAAATTTCACATCTTTATTGCTTCTATTTTAATGTTTACAAAGTTGGTAGTAATTTTTAAAACCAAGTCTGATCCTAAACAGGAAAGACAATTTCCTATGTAACTGTAATTTTCTATGCAAGATTTAGCAAGGATCAAATCATTTCTAGAATTTAATCATCTTTACTCTCATAAGCATTCTATGTGCTCATTTGAGAAGGCACTTTGCTCAATTTAAGTATCCCAATACCTATTAGCAAAGTGCAATATGTTTTTAATCTAGAATGTTTGGACAAGCGTAAAGCATGTTGAATCATTACAGAAGAAAAGTAGTGCCACAAATTCACAGTGAAATACAGTGAAAGCTCACTATGACAAATTTAACCTTTGTAGAGTAGTTACTTAGGAAAAAGAAATTCTTAAGAGAATATGAAAGTAGTTAAATTGAACTTCTAAAATGTAATTCCAAAGCAAAGGTATAAAGATGGAAAACTACTAAAATTAGCAGAGAATTATTTGATATTTAAAAAATCCAGATGGTTGAGTAATTAATGATCACCGTGCTTACTAATATCTGTAATAAGAATTTACATTTGCTGTTGTATGTAATCTGCATAAAGACCTTATAGGGATGTTTTTATTGCTATCTGAGGTGACAAAACTAAAGTTAGAAAATCTTGAGTTTCTAAAGCTAGGAAGTGACAGGGCTGGGATCCAAACCATTAGCTCAAGGCCCTCCTCTTTTACTTAGTATCCATAGTTTGTAAGAAGATGTCTACTGTCAGCTTCATTCTGATGCAGTTTCTGCTTCCTTTTCAGGTTCTAAACAAGCCCAACCCCACTTATTTTTAGAGACCTAGCCAGATTAGCCATATTTGGCCTGGTATGACTGTAAGCAATTAAATACACCTGGTTTGCACGGGGAATGAAAATTATTTGCTCATTAGAAACGAGAATCATTAATTTGAGAATAAAGTTGCATATTATGCATTTCTTTTACAGCTTTCTCTTAAAAATCAAAGCATTTCTTGAAGTTCTTGGCAGGTAGCTTGCCCCTATTTCATGGTGTACACCGAAGAGGTTTGCAAACCTCAGCTTGTTAAAGTATAGATCCCTGGGCCCCTGCCCCAGAGTTTCTGATTAGTAGATCTAGGGTGAGGCCTAAGAATTTGCATTTCTAGCAAGTTTCAAGGTAATGATGCTGCTGCTGGACCAGGGGCCACTCTTTGAGAACCGCTGGTGGTGGTGGCAAACTACAACATGGTTGGACATCTACATGCCCTGCCCGCAACCAAAGGAGAGCAGATTTGATACACATGGTGAGTCTTTATGCTTCTTTCAATATTCAGAGCTTTACCAAATTCCCTCCCCATCTCAGCACTCTCATACTGGTGGCAGGTGTGGGACTGACTGAATCTCCGAGTCACACCTCGTTCAGCTGGTAGAGTGGGGAAACTGAGGACCAGAGAGGTTATGAATATTATATCATTGGGCACAACTCTTTATTCCATTTTATTAACTTGTCTGTAAATCATTCTATGAAAGAATGGGAATGCCTGAATAAACAAACAAAGGAAATGGAGATATCAGTCTCTATATAAATCGGGGAAAGTAAGAGGAATTATGGGGCGGGCACCTCCCAGTCTAGGTTGTAAAGAAGTTTTTTCATGAATACCCTTCCCCAAGAAGTTAAAAAACATTTTTTTTTTAAATTCTTCTTCCACTTTTCCAAAGCAGAGTCCTCACCCTTCTTTCTGATGCTCAGGACTTTATGTTTTTCGCTGTTTACTCCTTTTGAAGAACATTGCTCAGGGCTCTAAGCCTAAGGGTTTCTTTATTTTTTTCTTTGTTGAGGAAACTTTTCTGCAGATGAAATTTTATGGAAACGTCATAAACTAAGGAGCTGGGCTGCATGAGTTGGAGCAAGTGTGGGCAATGTGAGTCCCTCTTGGTCAGTGTCCTTATTCATCTTTCTGGAAGGTCTTGAAGCTCAAAGGAACAGAATTAAAAACGCTCTGCCCTGGTCCTTTTTGTCATTACCTTTATTTTAATCAAAATTTACCAGTCTAAAATCTCGCTTCTCTTGGATGACATAAGTGACAGCTAGGTAATCCTATCAGATTATCAGTTTAACTATTCAGAATAGCAACAGTAAAATATGAAAACACTCAACATTTGTATTTTAACTGGGACTTTATGTAGACAGTACCCTCAAACTAAAGAAACGATTTTATTTGTGCAAATTTCAGGTGTCAGAATATCTTCTTAGGATATATTCCAAGAGCCTTTAAAGAATGGTTACTTCACCTGTGGGTAGGTCCTGTACTAAAAGTCCAATCTCCTCAATCACTTTTATAAAAGTTGTCTTTCAAGTGACACTTCAGTGAAAATTGATGTAATAACAGAGATAAACTCCCATATTTATTTAAGAGAATCTTCTCTCCTTGGGTCAATATGAAATAATAATTTAAAGATAACAGCACAGATATCAGATATTACCAGGGAAATTATATTTGTTTTCCGTCCTATATGTCTGGGCAGGCATATATTTCATTTATGGATGTTTCGTTGCCAAATGCTGCACACACCTTATATATGACTTTCTAGTTTCTTAAAATCTTGTTAATAGATGTTCCTATTCCTTGTACATCTTTCAGGCTTTTGCAAATATTCCTACCTCCAGCGTGGTTTTGGTTTTCCGCGGGTAATTCCATCTGTGTCCACATGGGGGCAGGACATACCATACTGCATAGTTGTCTGTGTTTCCTTCTATTTGGGGGGGGGAAGGTGTGTGGTGGTGTGTGCGCGGTGTGTGTGGTGTGTGTTGGGGGGTAGGTGGGTAATCTAAAACAGGGTGCATGAACTGGTTAAGCTGCCAAAGGTGCCTACACCAGACCTCCTCACTTCGCCTCAGGAAACTCTCGCCTTTTTTTTCATGTTCTTCATAGATAAAATTGCTGAAGAAATTAGGAGAGAATCTAAGACTGGACTGAAGGCTTAATTCTATAGCATTACTTATATTCACAAAATGTGAGCAGATCTAAAGGCATATTTTGACTTGTAGTGTGCTCTTTGTATCTTTATTTTTACAACACGTGTGCACATGCAAGTGTACACACACACACACACACACACACACACACACACACACAGAGCAAAGGCCTTGGCATGGCCTTATTAACATTGTGGCGGATTCCTATTTAAAAGAGAAAAAACGCTTTACAGATTACTGTGGATCATTGTCACTATATTTGAAAGCTGAAATTTTTTTTAATATAGGGTGAGTGTTGTATTAGGAGTCAGAAAGACTTGCCTCTTAGTCCTGGTTAGATTTCTTACAGATTGTGACCTTGACAAACTCTTCTGAGTTTGTCTGTCCCTCTGTTTGATCATTTGTGAAATGATTGCTACAACCCTTTCTGGCAAAGGGCAGCCAGCACTTTCCTTGCATAGATCAGAGGCTAGTAGCAATGAAGCAGGGTAATATCTGCCCCAGGCAAAGCCAGGAAGACAGACCACTTCCTTTGTGGTCACTGTCCCAGTGCCATTTACTCTTACACATGACTCCATTTAGTGTGCTAAGAGATCCTAAGCTGGAGCAAATAGGTTCATCACTTTGTTTCCTGTTTGCCAATAACTTGTAGCAGATAATAATTGCTGTGGGCAAAATGAAGAGAGAACATATAGGGCTGCAGGAAACATTTTATTGGATGGAGGTTCTGAAACCATGAATCATCATTAACCAGATTCCATACTGCTAGAAATTAAAATACTGATAACACAAACCACAAGTGTTCATTGCCCTGAGGGAAGAGGAGAGCGACCACAGGGAAAAGGCCTCTCGGGATGACACGCATAGGCAGACCAACAGAGAGACAGGACAGGCACACATGCAATTGGGGGTATTGGGTAGGAGGTAGAGAAGGGATGAGAGAAATGAGGGGGCACAGAGTCTGTGGTTGAAGAGGTGGCATAAGCAGGCCACTGAGGTGCAGTAAAGACCTGCAGATGGGCAGGAAGGGTAACAAGAGAGATGTTGATGGCAGTAACAGGGGAAGAAACCAAGCCCCTCTCTACCCCCCCCCCAAAAAAAAGAAGAAAAAGAAGAAAAAGAAAAAGAAAAGGACCAGCAGACATGCTTTGGGCATAATGCTAAGTGACAAAGGAAGGAGACAGCATAGCATCTATCCTTGCATTACAGTAATATGAAAATGATGTGGCACAGAAATATAAAGAAGGAATGGAAGGGAACCCATAAAAGCAAAACATTTTGATTTATTGTCGTTACAAAAAATCTGAGAAGCAATTGTTTCCATTCTGTTCCATTTCTTTTTATGCTGTTAATTTAGTAAATAATAAACTGCTTTAAAACAGGGAAAGAGGAAGAAAGGAAAGCACCTTGGAGTCTAAAGTTTCAGAACTTGACGATCATGAAACCAAAACTAGGTTTGGGCCAGAAGGTGCATCCATAGAGAAGGGCAGCACCTCAATAGCCCAGTGGTTCAGGGCCCAGACTGTGGAGCAGTGTGACCTTGGGCCACAGTTTTCTTATATCTGTAAAATGGGGATAATATGGACTTATCCCATAAAATCATTTTGAAGATTAAATGAAATAAAATATGTAAAGGGCTAACAACCGTGCCCAATACACAAGTTCTCTCTTTTTTTCTGCCATTACCTGGGCAAGGCCAGTGCTCAGAGTGGAGGACACAGCTCATACCTGAAGGAAGTTAAGGAGTGACGGTAGCAAGGAAGCAAAACTCCCTCCTCCAACAGTCAGGTGAGAGATCCCTGCAGGGGTAGGAAAAGGAATGAAAAACCAAAAGGGAGAAGGGAGAAGAAAAGGAGTGGAA